>NW_026887008.1:0-84082 GCF_032173495.1 Musca vetustissima
ATATTTTAAAATGTATTGAACTATTTTTGAGCAGATGGGTAATATAGAATTCCGACGAAACTCTTGAATAGCTCCAGCAATGTTTTTCTTTTTAACTGGGACAATTCTAGCCAGTTTCCAGGCAACAGGAAATACAGAGGTGTGTCAAGATATTGTTAACCAAGTGAAGAAAATTGAGAAAAGCTATGGGGAAAGGCAACGAATTATCATGAGCAGTAATACCTAAATTGCTATTAATCATAAAAACCCTTCGGCCACAAAAAATTACAATGTGAATAAATGTAAAAGAAAGAAAACCATGGAATATATTGATCTGCAAAAGAAACATTAGGTACATCACAATCCATGTTGCTTTGTCAATCTTCAGCACCAAAAAAAGTTTCACACTGTTCTTCAGTGTCAAGTGTTTTACACAGTCTATTTGGAAACATGATATTCACTTTAGAAAAATGAGTATCTACTACATCATTCAAAGTGATACAATCGAGTCGATGGAAATTTGCCATAATGGAGTCGCTCGCATGAACGGTTGTGAGCTTAGTAACTACAGCCTTGCCGCCAAACACATAACAGCAATGTTGTATCTCACTCGGTTTAATTTCTACATTACATAGTCTTGCCATCTTCATGACGGTTACGGATAGATCTTGACAATATATTTATAATTATGTCAACTCGGTTATGGCGCCTTTGGCGGACCAGTACCTATTCTGTAACCTTTAAACAACATTCGATATTGTGAATGAAATATGAAATATATTTAAACGTTTTTTCAGGCCGAACTTTAACAATATCTACACTGATGCATTCAGGATGAACAAAATTATACTCCTTTGTTAATAACTTTTAACAGGGTTTAAACGCTAACACCAAAATGGCAAAAACACCGAAAATTACCGCATTGCTAGCTAAATTCATCCTCAAAATATGCAGTACAGTCAAGCACAACTGCAACAAATAGCAACACATTACAAAAAATTATAGCAAGCAAAACTAAAGCTTCTTGATATTGTCAGCAGCTAAAAAATAACAACAACTACAACATAATTCACAACGCGACTAACAACCATAGCTTACAATGAAGCGACTTTACTATCACTGCTTGCAAGATTTTTAGCCTTTTACCCCGAGCATTTTTCTAGTTCAGTGTTGGCCATTGAAATTTTATGAATGATATTAGGGAATTAAACATCGGGATTATGATAATAAATTTTTTCGAACAAAGACAAACCTCTAGTTTTTTATTTAATATATAATTTAGTTTTTAGTACTATTATTGAGTTTAAATTAAATAACAACACACAAAATGAAATGTCTTTTTTCTAATTTCTGCGTTGGCAACACGCAAACATAAAAACAACCCTCGGCTGAATATTCGTCGGCAACGAAATATGAATATGTATGTAGTCGTATTGCCGATTAGTCGTAACAAAAAAGCTCGCATGTGAAATACGTGCTTAGCACGGATGCTACGAACTAAAAAAGCTAACCGTTTGCTGATTTAAGTGGGCCACACACGTCAAACATGTGCGTTCGATCGGTGTGAAGCTCCTAGCCCACACACGTCAAACGGATCCACAAAACTTCATTTATTATTTATTTTTGAAGCGTTAAGATGGACAGCGAAAGTGATGACGGAAAAAAGACCAACTATTTTTATTTAATATAAATGTATTAAATATTTTTATTTTATTCCAGAAAAACATTTTTATTTATTTTATATGTGTAAAAAAAACATCAAAAAATTTTCCAAAACGTTTTTTTTTCATATGTTTGACATTGTCCGCTGATCCGCACTCGACGAAATTTCGCAACAAATGAGGAAATATCCACACACCAGGCCACAGACGTCAAACATGTGCGCGTCGCACAACGAAAAATTAAAAATTTTTAATTTCTTTCGATCGGTGTGCGCACCGGCAAATCGGTGTGAACACCGTACCACACACGTCAAACATTGCTTCGATTCACACCGATCGAACGCACATGTTTGACGTGTGTGGGCCACTTTAGTCATAATGACTTTTACGCATATGGGGCAGGAACATCTTCATCACGATATGTATTTTATATATATGCTGTCACTTATTTCATCCATATGTAATTCCTTATGTGTGTGACATAACCTTTAAACAAAAAACAATTTTATTTGTTCTTAAATCAACATCATTTTTTATATTAAATACCTACACGAAATAATAATTTGTAATTGTTGCCTTTTCATCCTTTTCTTTTTGCAATTTAAATACTTTCTTCCAACAAAGTGTTTCATTTAATCTGCACAATAAACTTATTTTGGGATATGAAACTACGATGCGATGTATTTTAATCAGTCGTTAAGTTTAAATGTTGACCAAAATCATAAAATGTTTTTTATTTTATGAATTTTATGCCTATAATATGCCTAAAAAGTGAGTATTGAAGCATTTTAAGTGAAATTCTAATGAAGCATTTTAAGTGATATTTTGCAAAATCTTACTGGATGTTGTTTATTTACTTTTCTCAGTACTATTGCAAAAGAGGTTCAAGAATTCCATCCGATTTCTATTTTACCTATATGTTCCAAAGTTGTTGAGCATATTTTGAAGTCATGGTTTATTTGTAACGTACACAACAATTGTTTGTTGAATGATGTACAATGTGGCTTCAGAAAGAAGAGAAGTACTGCATTGCTTTTGCTGAGACTGACAGACAGTATATGTGCTAGTTTAGGCAATACGAGGTTTTGTGTTCTCCTGTCGCTTGACTTGGAGAAGGTGGTTGATAGGGTACATATTTTTTAGTTGGTTTGTAAGTTGCAATCTTTGTGGCAAGAAGCGCGAGTTCGTTGGCTGTTACCCGAGTTATCCGGTTTGTTGAATACCCGTACCCATGTCATGTTATATGTAATTGACCTTTTTGGTTGTTCTTTTCAGTCGTATGTTGATTCACTTAGTTTTTTAATTGATCAAGAACCAATGTCTCCAATTTTTGGTAAAAACCTCGGTTTTATGCTGATCTACTAGATACAATCATCTCCAAATTCTCATTGTACACCATTTCATGAATGATTCGTTTTTAGTTTGTGTTGCGCGGCTGTACAACGCTTTACACATCGAATTAAATAAATCAGTATTACACTAATCATGTTTTTAAATGAATGATGAGTTCTTTTAGTGTTTCATAGGTAAAAGTTATACTTTATTCTTATTTTTCATATCTATAAGTTACGGCATTTCAATTTGTTAAGTATAATATATCCTCATATTCCACCTGAAGGTTTGGTATACATGTTATTGTTGAATAGAGATAAAAAAAATAAATAACTCACATATACTGTCGTTGCAGAGCTCTGAAGACTTGGATACTGACACAGAATTTGAACCAGTTGAGGACATGACTTTGGAAACTCGTAGTCGATGTAAGTATATATATATATATATATATATGCGCACAGTATACAAAATAATTATAATAAAATTTTACTCTCTTACAGCTAGTGCACACACTGCCGACCAAACTGTTGATGAGTATCCCGATATCAGTGGTATTTGCACAGCAAGGGTAAGTGAATAAAACATTTCTTATTTTTTTTTTTTTTTTTTTTTTTTTTTTGTAAATTTTTCGTAAAAAAAGGAATTAAGTTATATTTCAATTTTTCAAGTTTTTTCGATTTTGGATTTTTTTGATTTCTTCGCGATGCACAATTTTTTTGCCTTAAAACAATTTTAATTTTTACAAGACCAATAAATTGAAAAGTGGTACGTTTTGTACATTGCTTAACTACTGAGGTGGTTGTAAATATTTATATATTTTTCATTCTGTGTGTGCATTATTGGAGTAAGAAAATATGTGTAAATCAAACGGCAAGTAGTTCCAGATCCTGGCAACAGGAGCCAAAAAATATTTTTCAATATATTATTAATTTGAATAGTACGGGATTAGCAAGGACTTTGGGTATCCACTTTTAGCATTTTCATAAAAGTATTGCGTATATCAATAAACACCCGAAAAGAATGTCCTAGAAACTTGGTTATAAAAACAGAAATTTGTTTGGTTATGCGAACATCAAATTCGAGTCTTGCAATGGTATTCACAATACGTTGCAATTTTAAAAATTAATATTAGTAGTCCCTTTTAAAACTTTAAGAACATAGAGGATAATTTTCATTGAATAGTGTCTATGTGGAACCCAAAGTTAAGTTTGTTATTTAGTACCAGTCCTATGCATTTATGTCTATTCAATATTTCAATGCGAGTCTCTCCTAAGAATATACGAGTATTAGTAATAGTTATTACTAACAATAGGACCAACATTTAAAACAAGAGACATCAAACTATAATAACGTAAATAAAATTGGGAACCAATTAAAAAACATTAAAATAGATTAAAAGAATACAATATACCATTAATATTCAAATTACAACTGATCACTTTATTCAAGACATCAAGAGATAACATATTTATTCTATTTATATCAATAAATGTCAATATGGCTGACTAATCGTACCCTACAACATATTATATATATGATTGAAAAAAGAAGAAACAACTTAATTTTGCAGTGAAATAATCTTTAATAACAGAGGTAGGATTGCACGACTGCATATGAAGTGATTAAAGTATAATGGACAAGAAGGTAGTAGATGGACTTAGAACTTTCCAACACATATGTATAATGTGGGGTAAACAAAAATTCAGTTTTAAAAAATCGAGGATCCATAATCTAAAATCAAATTTTATATCTCATAATAGTAGGGTAATAATAGAGTCTACACATTGATTAACCGTATAGGATACATAAACGATGGAGCGTCTCATGATGTAAGCGTTGGACCAGATGCAGGATCAGCTGCGCAAGTCATCAGTTCCATCAGAAAAGTACAACATAGCTTTTAATTTATCCATATTTAGAATTTTGAACTTTTTAATCCATCCATAACTCAGCAATTTTGTGCAAACCAAATTTAATTCTGAAGCAGCTGGCTGGTAATGATTAATAAGGTTTTTTAACATCGGATTCAGGACCTTCATCCATACCAGACATCTTAAAATGTTCCATAATTTCATCACGAATATGTACAGAATTGAATTTAAATAATATCATTCCCCGCCCGATCATATTGGGTTACACTACCCATTATTCTCCCATGATTCTAATTTGCATTGATGTATTTATTAACGTTTGTTTTGTAGCCCTTCGTTTGTGTTTCAGAAAATTTCGTAAATTTTATTTATTTAATAATTTTAATAAAGCAATCATCTGCCAATAAGAAACATGCTTTTTAAATTTTGCAGGAGGCTATGAGGAAAATGACTGAAGAGGATAAGCAAAAAATTGCCCAACAAGTGGAGCTGTTCCGACGGGAGAAATTAACATTTGATTCCGAAGTAGCTAAATGGGATGATACTGGAAATGATATCATATTTTTAGCAAAGCATATGTGTATGATTATGATGGAAATGACTGACTTTACAAGGTATTTTCTTTTAAAATTAGTTAAAGAACTATAATTCAACAATTTTTTCAGAGGACGCGGCCCACTAAAAACCACAATGGACGTTATAAATGCGGCAAAAAAAATTTCTGAAGCCGGCACCAAACTTGATAAATTAACTCGTGAAATAGCGGAACAATGTCCGGAGAGCTCGACTAAAAAAGATTTATTGGCTTATTTGCAACGCATAGCCCTTTATTGTCACCAAATTCAAATAACATCCAAAGTTAAGGCTGATGTGCAGAATATTAGCGGAGAATTGATTGTTTCAGGGGTAAGTAGAATGCTACGTATGTACATTTTCTTAATAACAGCATATTACGGTTAATATTTTCAGTTGGACAGTGCAACATCTTTGATTCAAGCGGCTAAGAATCTAATGAATGCGGTTGTGTTAACAGTCAAATATTCCTATGTGGCGTCTACCAAATATACTAGACAAGGAACTGTAACGGTAAGAAATTTATTTTTATTTTATTTATTTATTTTTATTTATTATTTTTTCGTTCTTTGTTTTATTAATTTCCCAAATACAAACAAAAATTTACCAATTTTTTAAAACTCATATTTTTTGTTTGTCATACCTTCTAATGGTTATTAAATAATTTCGCAACTTGTTTCATTTTAGTCGCCTATCGTTGTTTGGAAAATGAAAGCACCTGAAAAGAAACCGTTAGTGCGTCCTGAGAAACCAGAAGAAGTGCGTGCAAAAGTCCGTAAAGGATCCCAGAAAAAAATCCAGAATCCAATTCATGCATTGTCCGAATTCCAGAGTCCAGCTGATGCTGTTTAAATTTGAAATAAACTTATTTACGGTTTGCACACATTTATCATATTGTAAGAAGCTCACGAATTTGCGATGTTCTTAAATAAATAATATATACTGAATGAATATGTATTAGATTATATTTACGTTCAACATTATATACATATATATCAAAATACCACTAAGCATTTACGTGGCAATTGTACGTTTTTGGTTAAGAACAAGAATGTTTATCAATATTATGAAGAAGATTTCAATATTATTATAATTTGCAATTACATCATGTCAGCTTTTTCGAATTTATTTAATGGCGATGGTATGCAGTATTAACTATAACATTACAAAATAAAGCGTATAATCAATACAATTCACATTTTAAATTTCATTCTGTTGTTGTTGTAGCACTTTTATATGAATATCATTCTTCTTGTTTGATTCAGCCTGGTTCTGGCCTTATCTCCAAAGTAAAAAATAAAGATCTTCTGGAGTAAGTCGAGTATGTTTAGCAGATCAATTGAATAAGTGCAGTAGGACCAAAATTACTCTGGTTTGCCTGGGCAGTCGACGTTATTTAGCTGCGATTATTAAGGTTGAGCTCCGAGGACGGCATTCACTCTGTATTCATCAGTGCTGCGTCAGTATAAATGCTATTAGACCTGCATAATAGGCAACTTGATCTAGAGGTTCCCTTTTATAACGTTGGTTACCTCTCTCTCTCTCTAGAGTCTTATCCACCATATGGTGGTTATCCCAGAAGCACCCAAGCAGGTACTGCAAAGAAAGCAAATTGCTACACTGACGTAAGGGAAGGTGGTCCACTGGTGTCATTAAGAGGCACCTTGTTGCAGTTCTCAGGGCGTCGTTCTGACAGGTCTGGATACTTCGTCACTGCGTAGCACTAGTATTTGCAGATCACACTGGTACTGCATAGCTAGCCACAGACCGACCTATCGCTGTGTAAGAGGTATACAAGGTTTCCTTCCGACAATCGGATCTACGCTCCGGAACGACCCGAGTCATACTCGGCCAGGGATTGTCAACTCAGCAACAGCTTTACAAAACAATTATTTTTCCCCCAGGTGAGCAAACCACACAAGCCGATATTCTCAAGATCCTGTTGATCATGGCTGGTATTGAGCAGAACCCTGTCCCACTTCCACCAAGGTCACCTTCTGCTTCGTGTGTCACAGTAGGATTACGCGTAACCTTGTCCAGGTACAATGTAGTCAGTGCCTAGGTTGGTGTGGCCTAAGGCGCTGTCTGGCTTGTCCGCCGCCCTCTCAAGTGCCAGAAAGAGTGAGAATATACTGAGACATGCTATTCTCAGGCGTAATATCCCCGTTGGAAGAATTCCGCAGTGTAGAACAGGTTATCCTACTGTTGCAGCCCGACTTGCAGATCATCGTGACCACTTAAGGCAGATGAGTCCAAACGAGCAACCTTGCGAAAAGTCAGGAAACTCCAACGAGAGCCAAAGACATGCTCCTCCTTATCATACACTATATCACATATATCCAATCACAAACACCCAATTAACCCTACACAATCAATCCCACCAGCACCTACATTCATCCTAACCACTTCCACACTGTCAAATCTAATTAAAACTAATGTTTTAATATGACTTGACAAACTATCGGTTCAAATAACTGCACATCTAACGGCGCAGCTCTTCGGATAAGTCTCAGTTTCGTCGTTAAATGTGACTGAGTTCCTATCATTCTTTTTAGTTTACTCACAACGGTTCCGATGTTACAACCATTTTATTGTGCTCCACGACTACTGACATTCAACGTGAGCTCCTGGGATCTGCTGGGTTAGATCGACGGAGCTCACCACGTTCAGTGCCTAGACCAACTGCTTCTGCTGGGAAATTAGGTCTCATCCCGGGTATTCGACAAGCAGGTATAAATCTTGCGGCTGCAGCTGCAATGATGTCCCGGAATTTCCATGTTGCTATCTGTACATCAGAAGGAATGGGACGTTCTCTGAAACGAAAGTTCTCTTAATTTGAAAGGAAAGTGAGGCGTTCAAAGATGATGAAATCGGGCTGTCTGCCAGCACTGGTTATTACCTAAGACGGAAAGCCACATCTTATAGTGACCATAGAAACCCCTAGTACCAGACGGTTATTGCTCTCAAATAGGAATCTATTAAACGGCGGTATATACACGTACACCTCGGCATGTATGGGTCACTCGAGTTTCTAGCTCAAGCGAGATAGCGAGATAATTACTCTTATGATTTCCATATTAAAATGCAGAAATAATAACTCAGTATTGTTTTAAAACATTTGAAATTAATTCAAAAAGGTTAACTGAAATTGTAAATATTTTGTAAATAGCGTAGGTAGCGTGCCATGTGGACTGTTACCACATGCAGCGCAGATAATACTGACCGCGCGTCAATTCGTGCCCAATAACGATTGAGGCGGTTACACCATCCAGATCTCTTCTTCCATTATGTTATGACTTCACTACCACTGAGGGAGTGTAGAATATTTCAAGGTGAAACGGATCAACTCTATTTTTATTCAAATTTTAATTACTCTTATGATTTCCATATTAAAATGCAACTCTGTTTTAAACATTTGAAATTAACGGTTAACTATGTAAATATTTTGTAAATAGTACCAAAAACTACATCACTGATATTACTACCTTTTTACACAACTAATACTAGATTAGAATCTCGCTTCTCATAAGTAGTACCTAACCTCAATCTAATTTCAATAAAATCAGCTACACTCCGAGTCCTGGATCACCCGGCTCTAATTCGTTTAGCGAACACTGAAGGCTTAAGATCATTACCCTCGCTTGCCCAAGTTGATGGACTAGATCATAAGCTGAAAGTAGTTCCTAAACAAGGAGTAGCCAACATTATTGTAAATCTTGTTTTTTCGAGTTTCTTCACTAGAGCCCAACGTGGGGCCTGCTCCATTGACATCCAACGTCGAGTTTCTTCACTGGCGCCCAACGTGGGGCCATGAACTACGACCTATAAGTAAAAGCCGAGGACAACACCAACAAGTCAAACGGCCTTCTTTATAGACGCCCAAAGACAAGGATTGAAAAAGGAAAATACCAAAGCAGATAGCGACGAGTGCGTGTCCGGCGAAGAAGAAGAGATGACGCAGTTTACCGAAAGCCAATTCAAACAACTGATCCAGGCAATGCAGAACAACAACCGGACGGGTTCGGGTTCAGTATATAAAGACATCTCAGACGCCGACGCAGTCAACGGGTTGCATCTGCTATTGGAAGATTATGCAGTTCCGAGTTTGCAGTTCTAGGGGGAGAAGGCGTATACCTGACGTACCAACTCCCAGAAAGATATGATGACTACGAGAACGCCATCTTCATTACTGAATCAACACTCCAGCTCTACTTATCATCTATCAGATTCCACAACACTTTATAACTGATGCATCATCGGGACGATTTCAGCATCAGAGGGGGAGACTGAAACGGATCAACTCTCTCCACAACACTTTATAACTGATGCATCATCGGGACGATTTCAGCATCAGAGGGGGAGACTGAAACGGATCAACTCTCTTTTTATTCAAATTTTAATTACTCTTATAATTTCCATATTAAAATGCAACTCTGTTTTAAACGTTTGAAATTAACGGTTAACTATGTAAATATTTTGTAAATAGTACCAAAAACTACATCACTGATATTACTACCTTTTTACACAACTAATAATAGATTAGAATCTCGCTTCTCATAAGTAGTATCTAAGCTCAATCTAATTTCAATAAAATCAGCTACACTCCGAGTCCTGGATCACCCGGCTCTAATTCGTTTAGGCTTAAACTCCTTGTACATTAGAACTTTTTACCGGGTTAACCTTCTTTATGAGGATTTATTTGACATATATGCAAAGGATATGACAATTGAAACCCACTGGGTTAACGAAATCCGGTTAAATGTAAACGTACTTTTAAGGTCATTACCCACGCTTGCCCAAGTTGATGGACTAGATCATAAGCTGGACGTAGTTCCTAAACAAGGAGTAGCCAACATTATTGTAAATCTTGTTGTTTCGAGTTTCTTTACTAGAGCCCAACGTGGGGCCTGCTCCATTGACATCCAACGTTTCTTCAAAGATTAAATATCTCGTCTTGTGGTATTTAGTTTTCGGTTTAATAAAATAATGAAGAAAAATGCCCACAATTACTAAATACAAAAACGAGGATACGTCTTACAAAAATATTCAACATTCCAATTGACTGAAGACATGCTCTCATAGTCGCAAACATCGTTTTTTTCATGAACTTTAGAGTTACCAGCAAAACAATTTTAGAGGTAGACAATAAACATTTGGTACATTCGATTTAATGAATGAAAGAGATAAATGAAGAAAAAGAGTTTAAACAATTCAGATCTGTTATGGATAGCTCTTTTTCCCTAGTAGGATTTTTATCAATTAAACCATATTGCCTGATTATACTCCAAAAATATTTAGAACTAGTGCAGGTATTAAAAAGTTCCTTGTGTTTCCTCTTAATGGATTTGACCCGATTTCTTGACTTGCTGTAAATTTGCCATTGTAGAGTACTTTTATGCTCAATATAAGAACTATATGCCAAATCTGCAATAGATTGATGGTAACAAATGATAGAGGAATTTATTCAATTGTCTCCGTTAAATAATTTTCTGAAGATTCTCTTTGGAAATACGGAATGTAATTGTCATATTCCACACATGATTATGTCTAAAACAATTGAATTGTTTACGAAAATAATGTGTGTTGACTAATTTGTGTAGTGCGCGCTTAAAAATGTGGAAAATAAACAATAATTTCCAAGTTTTCCATCATGTTTTACAATTTTATTTTGAGGATTCGAAAATATTACATTTTCAAAATAAATATAATTTGTTTGTTTACATTTTTCTGTCAAATGACGCTGACACTAGTATAACTTACAACAAATTTTCATGTGGTTATTGTATAGTTTGTTGTACAACAACACTTGCTGTTACCTCCTATTATTGTACCATGGTTTGAAGAATAAACAAAAATGCAATTTATTCTTACTGTGGCTTGTTATGCCAAAGTCATATACAAAATGTGAGACTGAGTGTGTAAAATATAACAAAATATATTCAAAATATATATTTGGTTGAAGATGCATTTTTCAACATTTGTAAGAAGAAATGTATGATTTGTGAATGAATCAATATGTAAATCATATGCCCAACTCGATTTTGAAAATTAACAGAACTAGTTGTTGCAATTGTTTTCATTTATTTTGACATTATTGCCCATAAGGCAGAGGTGTATTTTCTCCTTCTGACAAAAGCTACCCTACCTTGTATAACTGTACCATGGATGAAGACATGCTTTGAAATATCCAGATGTAAAAAATGCCCACTACGAATCGTGCTATAATTAATTATTAATAAATAGTCTTTTACTGAAAAATTTTGATGGAATGGATCAAAATGTGTTGTCATGTTAAAATTTCTCCGACAATGCTCCCTTCAATAATATTTCTGTCAACTCCGATGAATTTGGAACAATATGGTAGATTTTGACATTAAAATGACAGATATTAATATTGGATGTTCATACGAAAACTTGGATACCATGGTTTATTCATAAGCATGGCTCAAATATCAGGTCATTCAGAAGGCAAATTTCAGCAAATACACAACCCTGTATCTACATTTTCTGTCAAAAGTTGTAGTTGCAGCGAAAATATTTCGATTTATTTTGCACTTTTTGAAAGCGCACAACAAAAGGCGAATTCGAAGTCTTCTTTGACTGTCAAATTTATGGTTTGTAGAATAATTTAAATATAAATTTACCTCGCCGATAGAGTCTAATGGAGCATAATTTTCAATTTCAAACTATAATCATGGTTTATAATATTATGGTACAAATCACATAATACTTTTCCCACAAAAAACATAATCTTACTGTGGACAAATATTAAAATTAACCAGTAGGAAAGTAGTAAAGTCGGACTGGGCCGACTATATGATACCTTTCACCACGTTGGGTACATTCTACATATGTATCCTAAAAGACCTCTCCTTTTCGAAGGAACACTGACACCAATTGAACCAACTTTGATCTTTATCTATATTTTAATCTATATGTAAACAGACTAACATCAATCCCTACACCTGTCATCACATACAAAGTTTTGTAAATCGATTTAAAGCAAACGTGACACACGATATTCTGTATGCTGCACTGCTTAAAATTTAATCTCAATCAGACACCCATTGATTATTTGGTGTGCAATTAACATAAATAGGTCGAGATTATATATGGAAGCTTTGCTATATCTAAATCTGAACAGGGTTTAAAATGCAGCATCAAAAAATATTAGCATTAGTCTTACAGAGCTACTGCTAAAAAATGTTGACATTATGACTAAATCAGCAAACGGCTAGCTTTTTTAGTTCGTAGCATCCGTGCTAAGCACGTATTGCACATGCGAGCTTTTTTTGTTATGACTAATCGGCAGTACGACTACGTATTCATATTTCGCTGCCGACGAATAATCACCCGAGGGTTGTTTTTATGTTTGTGTGTTGCAAACGCAGAATTAAAAAACGGCATTTCATTTTGTGCGTTTTTATTTTTATTTAAGCTTGTCAAATCGCAATTAAAACTGTCAATAATAGTACTAAAAACTAAATAATATATTAAATTAAACTCTTTAGCAAGTATTACTAATTGTCTTTGTTCGAAAAAATGAAATTATCATAATCGCCATTTTTAATTATCTCATTTGATTTATAAAATTTCAATGGGCAACACTGAACTCGAAAAATGCTCGGGTTTTGTTTGCTAAAAATCTTGCTAAGCAGCCACAGTCAAGGTGCTTAGTCTTCATTGTAAGCTTTGGTTGTTAGTCGCGTTGACAATTATGTTGTAGTTGTTCATTGCTATTTTGTAGCTGCTGACAAGATCAAGAAGCTTTAGTTTTGCTTGCTAAAATTATTCGTAATGTATTGCTATTTGTTGCAGTTGTGCTTGGCTGTGCTGCATAGTTTGAGGATGAATTTAGTTAGCAGTGCGCCAATTTTCTGTGTTTTTGCTATTTTGGCGTTAGCATTTTAAACCCTGAATCTGAACTGAATTCAAAGAAACTTGCCAGAGATTAATTTATGTTAACTTCAGTACGTTGTGTCAATTGGCTCAGTTATGGTTCATTCGTGAAAATCGAAAGATATATACCATTTACAAAAAATCGGACGAAAATATATGGGAGCTATATCGAAATCTGAACCGATTTTAACTAATATCAATAGGATTTTTTTTTGAGCTCGGGGCAAATGAATGAACTTTACTAAATTTCATCCAAATCGGATTATAAATGTGACCTGTACTGTGTTTACAATTTAATATCAACTGACGGACATCTCATATTCTCAAAGGAACCATGGCCCTATCTCGATTAATTTTGCCTGTTACAAACACAAAGAAATAAATGGAAAACGAACCCAACAAATATTGTAATCCTGAATTTTTGGGTAAAAATGAAAAAGTTAAATTTTGCCTTCCTTAAATATGAGATGATTAAGCTTAAAAAATATATTATTTTAATATATGTATATCATTTGTACGCACGTTAATTTTTTCTATGTTTAATAGAAAATACACAGAAAAGCATTACTAATCGTGGAAATGTATTACAACTAAAGACAATTTTTATATTCATAAGCTTTAAAAAATATATAACTTCTTAATTTATAGCGTATATTTTAAATATTTTGCATATTAAAAAAATAATGTATATTTCAAATCTTCTATTTTTACATTTTTTAGTTATGTGATCAGTATTTACTACAGATTTATGCACAGATAGAAAAACGTGAGCTTTGTATTTGTTTTTTCAGAAGGGTAGAAAACCTTCTTTCAGCTGATGCTGTGGTTACCTGTACTGTTATTAAAATTTGTAGCAATATATTTATATTTAGAAATAGATTTTCGTCACATACTACAATCGCATCAAGGGGATTAAATTCGATTATGTCGTGGATCTTTCGCTTTCCACATAGTGATAACAGATCCACTTTCAGATATCTATCTTACATACATATATATAAGAATTAATTGCTGTTCGTTAGTCTCGCTAAAACTCGAGAACGGCTGAACGGATTTATAATAAAAAAAATTTATGAACAATATCTGCATTTCCACGAATTTAGAATCGAGCTGTTTTGGTTGCACCACGTCATAAATGCTATTTTGAGATATTTCGGCGAAAATTGGAAGCGTATCATTCCTCGACATTTGTCAATTATTGACAAATTTTCCAAATATTTTATTGTTATTTTTTTTTTAATTGGATTGACATTGTATTAGAACTATTTTATGTGAGAATACCTAAAAATTAAAAAGTATATCATTGAATTTACACGCGATCATTGTATGTACACGTGTTACATAGGATACACGTAAATGTTAGGCAAATGCTAGGATGGAAAATCAGAAGACATTCTGAATGGAGTTCGTGTCCATTCAGGAAATTTGCCTGAAAATAATAATAGTAATAGTTCCATAGGAACATGTACCAAGTACCAAATCAGATGGTACCATTATATGGTGGTTATATGCTTTATCATTTGTCAATATCTTTGAACTTATAAACAGAACACCTCACATATATCCGACACAAAAATGTGTATCACATAGAAAACTAATATACAAGGTATTTTCTTTGGAAAATCTATCATTAAGCTCAACTGGAAAGAGAACAATTAACGAAAAAACCAGTAATATTTAAAAACAGCCAAGGCAAAATACCTAATGTGAATGTTATACCAAAATTTCCATCGAAAACATTTATTATAACAAAGGTCTCATGATGATACCTATTCAGGTTGAAGAACTTAACATTCCGAAAAATTGAACGGTAAATATTTATGGCGTATTTTTAAAACGTTAAGCTTAGTGCATAATTTCTGGGATGATATTATTATTTCACTTTGAGAAAATTTAGCTTAACTTGAAGCAATCCACTATTCTAAAACAAACTATGAATTGATGTAAACCTCATTTACCTTATTTATCCAACTAGATTTAAGTCTATAAATGCAACTCTAGTTTGAATTTATAATGTAACTACAACAATGTAAATAATCTTAGAATCTTATCGATCTTTTAAGAATGTTATCGATAACGATTAACATATTTTGTAACCCAGAAAAGGGTATAAAAGAGCGAAGGAAATACTAGAAGTCGCTCATTAAGCAATCTCCATTCAAACACGATACATCGTATCCATCTGATAAGATTGCTCAGAGTAAGAATAAATACCCTAAACCAACTCATTCCGCAATCTCCATTCAAACACGATACATTGCAGTATCCATCTGATAAGGTTGCGCTGAATAGTAATAAAGTCGGTCTTTAAAAATAATCAAGTCGTGTATTCATTTATGAATCGCTACAAATTGCGTAGCAAGGTATTGCAGCCCAACGTTTCATCGCTCAACGAAAGGTCTTCTACATTGACGCCCAACGAGAGGCCTGTTTCAGTGACGCCCTACGATAGGTGTGTTACATTGGCGCAAAACGTTGGACCTGTTTCATTGACAGTCAAAGAGGACTCTTCTACACTGGCGCCCAACGAAGTGGCCGCGGACAGCGACATTAAAGCCGAGGAACAACAGAAAGCCGATAGCGACGAATATCTGTCTGTTGACGAAAATATGGCGCAGTTTACAGACGCACAATTCCGACAACTCATCCAGGCAATGCAAAGCAATGGTCGTGCTGGATCGTACTCACATTGCACCGCTCGTTTCAAGGGACAGCGAGACGCCGCTGTTGTAGAGGAATTTGTGACTGCCATAACTGTCTATAAAGAAATTGAGTCAATTTCAGACGAAGATGCTGTCAAAGGGTTGCAATTATTGTTTGAGGACTATGCAGCCAACTGGTGGATTGGAGTTAAACACACCGTCACCACATTTGCAGAGGCCATAAAACTAATCAAAAAAACATTTTCGCCACCATTACCTGATTGGCGCATTTTTGGGAATATTTTTGACACAAAACAACAACAAAATGAACACACAGACAGTTTTGTTTGTCAAAAAAGGTTGTTGTTTGCACAGCTGGCATGCCCTGTGTCTGAAGAGGTACAGCTGAATATTGTTTTTGCTTTGCTCAACGCAAGCATTAGAGAGCGTGTGCGCCGAGAAAATGTAAGCACATTTGAGGAATTGCTGTCTAACTGCAGAGAAGCTGAGTTGACGTCAGTGCTGCCAGATAAATTTCATGAAAAATCGTCAATTTTTCAGAAAAAAGTCGGCATAATCGGCATTTGTATTTTAAAAAATCGGCAAAAAATCGGAAGCATATAATTTATAAGTAAATTCATATTTTTTTGGTTTATAACAAATCAATATTTTTTTATTACACTAAAAAAAAGATAACAAATTCAATTCTATATAAAAAAATAACATAAAAGATTCATTTATCTACAAAAAATGTAGATCTGTGGAAGAACCATAATTCTTTGTACAAATTTAGACAAAACTGGAAAAGCTAAATTGGAGTCGAAAATTTTTTTCCAAAAACTTTTTAAATTATATTCTGCATTTTCAAAAATTTCTTCAAAATTCAGAAAGTTTAACTCCCTAAACTCGGAGTCTAAAGATTTGCCTCATTCGATGTAAAATGGGCACAATGCTGTCAAACAATGCAGATTTCTAAGCCATTGAAAAGATGAGTCGATAGTTATAATGATTTAAAGCTGCCAATTTTATATGTTTGTATGGTAACGCCGTATTAAATTAAAAAGTTAGACAATTTTTGTCGATTGTTGAAATATCGGCAATTTTGAGGCAAAAATCGGAAAATCGGCATTTTCCATTTTTAGAGTGAAAAAGTCAAAATGCCGATAAATCGGCAAATATGGCAACGAAGCACACACAAGCGAGAAGCACACTGTGCGCTGCCGTTTCTGCCGTAAGCCTGGGCACACAAAAGATGAGTGCATGAAATTGAAAAAACAACAAGCACGAGAGCAGCAGCAACAAAACCAACAAACACAGGTACAGCCAAAGCAAAATCAAACCCAAAATGTTCAGCAGAAGAGAACACCAACAATAGCGTGCTATGGATGTGGAGCGCCTGGGGTGTACAGATCAAATTGTGCAACATGTACCAACAGCAATCAATATAGCCCTCAGCCGTTGACATTTAACACAATTGCCACTGAGATGATTGGACGAAATCTTCCTACAACACACGTAGAAATATTTGGATTGCTTGGAGAAGCAGTATTCGATACGGGAGCAAAGATCAGCGTAGCCAGTATAAACCTCACGAAAATATTAAAGGAAAATGGATGCCAGTTCCAACATATACAAGCAGATGTATGTCTAGCTGATGGTTCCTCACGAACCTGGGTCGTGGAATCGACGATATGCGACGTTGTGATTGGTGGCAAAAGGAGGAAAATCCGCTTTGTTTGTTTACCTAACGCCACTAAGAATCGCACTCTAATTGGAACGGATTTCATGGAACAATCTGACATTAACCTTAATATGGCACAACGATATTGGTATTATGAAGATGAGCCAAGAAAGAAACATTCCTTCACCAACCCGTTGGAAATGCAGGCGTTTTCATTAGATGTCAGAGCCCACAACGATTCTCCAACAACCAAAGCGATGAGTGGAATATCGAAGTTCGTTGAATTTGTGGAAGGTAAAAACAAGGTTTCACCCCTGCCATCGTCACCAGGAGTTTTGAGAGAAATACAAAATAATCCTCCGTACACTCAAAAACTACCCGCTCCTGTTTCTACAATACCATCATCATCCACAATGCAAAGCGATTACTCGCCTCACTCCATTCAAAATATCTTCCGAGAAGCGTTACCGCCGAATGAGACAACGCCCGGAAATACGTCGACACTATTTGGACCACCAGTCAAGTCACAGCCGAAAGAAGGAGACGAATATCTCGACAGTATCTTCATACCGCTGTATAGCATTGACATACAACATCGTTCGCAGTTTTACTCCAGGGGGAGGACGCCGATGACTATCGATTCTAATCAACTCCCACAAGACCAGGATGAATACTCGAACGCCATCTTCATTCCACAGAAAGAAATAGGACATCATAGTCATTATCCCATTCAACAACCTTCTACTGCGGATGCTTCGTCGGGACGCCATCAGCATCCGAGGGGGAGACTGAAGCAATCCACTATTCTAAAACAAACTATGAATTGATGTAAACCTCATTTACCTTATTTATCCAACTAGATTTAAGTCTATAAATGCAACTCTAGTTTGAATTTATAATGTAACTACAACAATGTAAATAATCTTAGAATCTTATCGATCTTTTAAGAATGTTATCGATAACGATTAACATATTTTGTAACCCAGAAAAGGGTATAAAAGAGCGAAGGAAATACTAGAAGTCGCTCATTAAGCAATCTCCATTCAAACACGATACATCGTATCCATCTGATAAGATTGCTCAGAGTAAGAATAAATACCCTAAACCAACTCATTCCGCAATCTCCATTCAAACACGATACATTGCAGTATCCATCTGATAAGGTTGCGCTGAATAGTAATAAAGTCGGTCTTTAAAAATAATCAAGTCGTGTATTCATTTATGAATCGCTACAAATTGCGTAGCAAGGTATTGCAGCCCAACGTTTCATCGCTCAACGAAAGGTCTTCTACATTGACGCCCAACGAGAGGCCTGTTTCAGTGACGCCCTACGATAGGTGTGTTACATTGGCGCAAAACGTTGGACCTGTTTCATTGACAGTCAAAGAGGACTCTTCTACAAACTTTATTTAAAATACCGAAAATGGTGCGGGACCAGTATGTAGGAGCTATATCAAAACTTGGAGCTAAATAGATATATATTTTTTTTGCAAAAATGTGTCTTACCCTCCAATATACCGAAATGACATATTACAGCTATTACTATGGGAATGGTGATATATTAGGGTTTTGTAGGAAGATTAGACACCACTTGAGTATACCATTACTCAATACCATTATATGGGTGCTACCTGGAAACTTGAACCAATATTGATAATTTCTTGATTAATATGGCTCAATGATGATCTGAAATATAAAATTACAGCCAATTTACTTGAATGCGTGATCAAACTCCCCAAAATACCGAATATTATATGTAACGTTATATAGGGGCTACCCCACAAAGGTAGACCAATATTGATAACTTTTAGTAGGATTTATGCTACCAAATAAAACAACCAAACAACGAACTACAGCTGTTTAGATTGAAAAACATGCCCAAATCCCCAAAGGATCGTATAATGTGGAGGCTTTTGGGAAGCTTGGGCGAATTTTGTTAGAAACATTTTGTTCTCAATGATGATCCAAAATATAAAATTAAGCCAAATTCCGAATATAAAGGGATGGCGTTATTAAGGGGAGACCCGGACACATGGTCCAATATTGATAGTTGTATGTAGTGATATTTTCTGCTCAGTAAGTATCCCTATTAAATTAGAAGCAATTCTGTTGATGACCGTGCTTAGGATCTTCAAAATAACAAATATTGAGAGCTACCATTATAAAAACTGACTATTTATTTCAATGAATTGGGTTGAAAAACATAGCCAAAAATACCGAAAATTGGGGGTACCCTTATATGAGAGCTATGCCTAAACGCAGACAGGCAAAAGACGCTGATCAAGAATATATACATTAAGGGTCGGAAATGATTATTTCGATGAGTTACAAACGGAAAAACAAAATAAATATCCCCTCCTACCCCTAAAAGGGGGCGAATATTAATAATTTTTTGGAGGGAGATGTTTTACCGTATACGACTACAAAAAAACAAATTACAGAGAATTCGGTTGAAAGACGCACTCATATAGTTGCTTATTTGTCACTAAATTGATTTAGCCACACTGTGAGACGAATTGTTAATTATTACTATTTGTATTGTTGGAAAGTTCTGAAGGCATTTGGTACAATGAAAGTTTGTCGTTACTAGAGCATAAACTTTCTGTGTAGTATACCATGTTTGGCACTTACCATGACAAAGACGTATCTTAAATAAGTTGATTTGTATCAGTACAACTATTTTACCTGTACGAATAACATTGATAGCGTATACGAACGGGTATTCAAATGCTGTTAACAAACAAGTATTTAGGTGTTCAAATGTATTTATTGTTCATGACCGCCAACTTTTTAGTATTGCAAATACTTGCTAAATTACAATATGGTGACTTAAACATTCTAAATTTGGACGTCAATAGTATCCTAAATAGCAACATTAAATTATCGGACCCATTTCTGTATCAATATAGAAACATTTCAGATAGCATGCCGCAGTCGATAGACTATGTTAGTGATTCAAATCTAAATTCAGCTGTAAACACCATGGATTTCCACAGGTGAGCATAACTGAAATAAAAAATCATACCGTATAAAGTAGCTTATTTTTATTAACATTAAAGACAAATGATGAAGAAGTATATGTTATCAGAATATTTGGTGAGCCAAATTTCTTCAACAATATCGAAAAAGACACCCAAGGCGTGGCGTATAAAACGTATTGGGACAGCTAAAAACGATATTAATGATACGATCGAGAATAGCAGACTATTGTATGACGAAGGATCTAATAAATACGCAACATGGTTGAAAAGGTATGTTTAGTATTTATAAATGTATGTCAGTGAATACGCTTTTACTCCATTACACATATCGGAGGATTCCATGTGTATGTATTTTTATTTGATAACAATCCGCCATGAGAAAAAATTGTAATCAGAGTGTATGCCCTACCTTGTATAATTGTATCATGCTACTACCTACAATTCGACTAGCCTTAATATGTTCTCTAAAAGCAACTTTCATCTTTTCGTTACGACGAAAACATGTATAAGGATTAATTATATCACTATTTTGTTTATTTACAAGTTTTTCGGATTATCGTTTCACCTTTTTTGGTTATAATTAGAGTAGTGGATGTATAAATAAATATCACGCTAAAAATGATTCTGCTATAAAGTAAACATTCAAAAATGAGGATTTCAAATTTTGATCAATATTTAAAAAAATAATATGAATCGAATGTTTTTTGCATAAATTTTCTATATATATGGTCACGGAAGTCAGATTTTAAAAAATTAATGAAATGTATCCAAAATGTAAATTTTTAAGATCAAGATTTCATATAGTCGTTGGTTCATGTACAAAACCTTATAACCATAAAACTGTGTAAAACCTTGACAATTTGGTATGAAAACGCGCAAAAAATCTCCAAAATGCCGAATAATAGGTTCGTTCACCGAGGTAGTTATGTTTGCAACATCGAATTTTCTAATTTTGTACCCCTACCCATAGAGCCAATTTTGTTGAAAAACGTGCCCAAAATCCGTAATATACTCAAATTTTGGAGGTGCTGTTATAGGGCTACTCAAAAGAATGGACCAAAATACCAAATTATATTTGTGGCTTTTTACACCAAAGGATGGAACTGCAAAAAGTTAAAGGCCCAACATAAAATTTCAATGAGGCTAGACTTAAGTCAAGACTTTAAGGGGACCCCCCATTCACGATTTTAAATTTTCAAGATTTTCATTGGTAAATGAACACCAATGCATGTTAAGGTTTGTTACTTTTCACATATATAATTGAAGATTAAAAAAAGAAGAAAATATTTTGCAAAATTTGATTGTTGTTGTTTTTTGTGATAGGATTATTGACGTCGCTCAAAACTTAACAAAATGGCGGACCTTTAAAAAAATTTGGAAATTCGCCAACTTTACAAACTAAGTAAAAAAATAAGGAAGTTCTTCGTCGATTGGCTTTATCCTAGTTCATACGATAGAAACGTGTCAAAATTTGGAACCGATTGGATTATCAGTTTTTGAGTTATCGTGCCCGCCATTCGTAAACACTGCTTCGAGAAAAATGCGTTTAAAGTTTGAGAATCACTAATTTGTATTAAAGTAGATTAAATTAATAATTATGTAAAATAGAGCCTTTGTGCCAATAGTCGGCACTTTTTTTCCAATTGTCGGCAAGTTATGATCCAATAGTCGACATGTCGCATTTTAGTTAAACAAAAAAAAAAAAAAACACTTATTTAACATTTTTGGCAATTTTGAGCCAAAATGATCGAAAAGTTGCTTATTATTCACCCATATGCCGACTATTGGAACACCGTAAAAATGTTGTTCCTAAGGTCGGCATCAATAAAAATTTCATAATTACAAATATTTTTTAATAATTTTAAATTCTAAAGTGTTCTCCTGTACGTTCTTTACAAGTACAAGGAGATCCTTGTAAAAATTTATTATTTAATATAATTACAAGTCTTTTGAAATTGACATGTCCACTAATTTTTTCTTAAAAAAACATGAATTATCTTATATGTTTCTATACAGACTCTAGTATGATTTTTTTTGATAATGCTGTTATGTGTGGATCTTGAGATGACAAACTTAAATAAAACAAAGTTTGTCTTCTATCTCCATCGAAAAATGTTGTATCCGTCACGCACATGTTACATTATTCCTCAATAAGTTGATTTAAAACCGGACTTACAGGCACGAGTGGTCCATAACTGCATAATGATATACTAAAGGTCTTGGGGTCACACAAAGCTATAATACCCTGACAACATAGTATTAGCATATTTAAAATATTCTGCTTTGAATTTAATTTTTTTACATAATTACAAATATTTTTTAATAATTTTAAATTCTAAAGTGTTCTCCTGTACGTTCTTTACAAGTACAAGGAGATCCTTGTAAAAATTTATTATTTAATATAATTACAAGTCTTTTGAAATTGACATGTCCACTAATTTTTTCTTAAAAAAACATGAATTATCTTATATGTTTCTATACAGACTCTAGTATGATTTTTTTTGATAATGCTGTTATGTGTGGATCTTGAGATGACAAACTTAAATAAAACAAAGTTTGTCTTCTATCTCCATCGAAAAATGTTGTATCCGTCACGCACATGTTACATTATTCCTCAATAAGTTGATTTAAAACCGGACTTACAGGCACGAGTGGTCCATAACTGCATAATGATATACTAAAGGTCTTGGGGTCACACAAAGCTATAATACCCTGACAACATAGTATTAGCATATTTAAAATATTCTGCTTTGAATTTAATTTTTTTAGTACAAGTGTGTAACGGTGCGTTACGAGTGTTAAAAGTTAAAAAAGTATATGTTACAATTTTTTTTTCAAAAAATTAAACGTTAATAATCTTGAATAATATAGCTGTAAAAATCTGCAAATTCTCCCCAGCAAATTCGCAGAAATTTCATATAGAAAATGATATCCAATTTTGCAGCGCGTGCGTACGCTAAATTTTTTTTAATATCTCCGAAATTTACAAACATATTCATAAAGAAATTAGCAGATATTATAAAAGGCGTAAAACTATTTAATAAAAATTGTAAAAGAATTTTCGGAAACAAATTTTTCTTAACTAAACAAACGATTATATTTCGCACGCTGTAACAGTGCGTGACATTGAATTCGTGACGGACGGACGGACATGGCTAGATCGTCTTAGAATTTTACCCTGATCAAGAATATATATAGTTTATAGGGTCGGAAATGAATATTTCCACCATACTATGGTGGAGGGTATAAAAATGGGGTTATATGGGGACTACCCCAAAAAGGGGGCGAATATCAAATGCGGTTAAAACACGCGCTCAAGACCCCCAAAATACCGAAAATTGGGGTTACACTTATATTGGGGCTATACGAAAAAGTAGACCTATATTCAACAATTTTTGTGGGGAAATTTGGTACCTATTAAGAACTCAAAATACTAAATTACAGCTAATTCGGCGGAAAAAGACGTTCAAAACCACCAAAATACAGAAAATTAGGACGTACCGTTATATGGGGACTACCAGAAAAAGTGGACCTATATTAATATACCGTTTTAGGGGGTACCAGAAAAAAAGACCTATATTTATAATTTTTAGTAGGGAGATTTTCTACCCAATAACAACTCAAAGTACCAAATTTGAGCGAATTCGGTTGAAAAACAGGCCCAAGAACCTCAAAATATCGAAAATTGGGGGGTACCCTTATATGGGAGCTATGCCTAAACGTGGACCGATCTTCGAACTTGACCTGCCTGCAACTTTATCCAAAATTTCAGCACCCTATCTCAATTCCTTCAGAAGATTGTGATTACAACAGACGGACGGACATGGCTAGATCGTCTTAGAATTTTACCCTGATCAAGAATATATATACTTTACAGGGTCGGAAATGAATATGTCGATGTGTTACGAACGGAATGACAAAATTAATATACCCTCCATACTATATTATTAGTTTTATATATGAAAGTCTTTAATATATTTAAATCTGAAAATTTTCGAAATGTGTAACTTTTTCACTATTATTAAAATATCTGTATATTCATATTTCACGAAGGAAGCCATATATCAGTGCAATTGGTCTACACAGTAGTTTTGATTTATGCAGTAAAATCTAGCAAACTCTGTAATTTTTGAATCAGCTGTTTTAGGGCCAATTGACAATTTTAACCTGTGTTGCATACAAAATGTAGAAAATGGAAGAAATTTCGCGAATCTGCAGAATATTTGCTGAATCTTACTGAATGTTATCTGTTTACTTTTCTCAGTATTATTGCAAATAAGAATACAAATGGTTTATTCTCTGAAATAAAACTTACTGAGTAAATGTTACTGTAAAATTAACCAGACACAGCTATAGCAGGACATTTTTCCCAATATATGTACCAACAATTATTGATGTAGCAAAAAAAATATTGTTTTGAAAATGGAATATTGAAAAATTGGCAATATATATATATATATATATTGTGTTGCAAAGGGAATGACAAAGTCAATATACACTGCACCTTATTGTCGCCATGTTTATTTGAAACATCAATTGTAATTATACATTTTTCAGATTAGGTGAAGCGAATAACGAAAAACTACACACATATCCTAATCATCGTCAATTTTTTAATACAACTGTTCTTGATAATGAACAACTTGATTACGGATTAGATAGCGTGGAAGAAGCAGATGTAACTGGTTACGCTTACACTGGAGATGAAAACGTAAGTACTAAACATTGATTGCCCCCATACTATTGCGCTCATTGCAGGATTTTTTTATTAGTTGTATCTATACTGCTTACGAGCGTGATTCTTGAATTTTATATAAATACAAATATGCAACATTTATTTTTGCTGTAATAATTTCGTGTCAACGTTAATTTTGTTAGCCTCATTTTCCCAATTCAGTGGCCGTAATTTGGCATTTAAAAAATACTTGGTAGAACATTTTCATATAAAGACAATGAATCATTTACTGAACAATGTGACTATAAATTGAATTTTTTGGTTCTGAAAATATTCAAGTCCTTACAATCATTTTGACAAGGGGGAAGAAATTCAAAAGAGAATCGTAAAGAGCAGCATCGGAATTGGTTAAAAAATGTGTATGTGTATACCCAGAGAAAATGGACTTACATTTTAACTGATTCAATGAATAACAAGTGAAAAAACGTTAAGTTCGGCGGGCCTTCCACCATAGATATACTGACAGATACTTGCAATGAAAATATAATTCTACAAACCGATTTATGTAAAGCATTATAAACACCAAAAACAAAATCTGAAAACGTGGACAAATACTGTTAACGCATTGTAGAGTATAAAATAATCAAACTACTGCAATTTTGATTGCAAAGTTATATAAGGCTATGCCTAAAGGAATCAGCGATTGGTTGGGGTTATCATTTTATAAGAGCAATGCCTAATTAATGACCGATATATGTAAATTTCGAACCCAATATTTTAGTTTTGTGTCTCAATTCTTTCCTTCAGGAGGTATCATAATATGGTGGAGATGTCTAAATGCTGGCCGATATATTTCATTATCGTCCAGTTCGAGTTTTTTATCAGAGTACCCTTAGAAGAACCCCAAAATACCGAAAATGGGGAATCCAAACCCCCAAAATACTGAAAATAGGGGGTACAGAGTAACTTCGGGTAATGTGAACCACCATTTTCTTTATTTGATATTGTGGGCGTAACAACGGTAAAAAATAAAAACAAATTGTTTTTACAACATAGTAGATTTGTTGGCTAAATATATCCCTATATTCCTGGTCAAACATTACATATATTTGCCTATAAAAATGTTATTGCATTATATTTCAAAAACTCTAAACTGCGGATAAAAATAACTTGGGGGGGTAATGTGGACCAGTATATGTGGGTAATGAGGATCAGTATGTTAAAGGTAGGTAGTGGTTTGGTTGTGATAAATTTCAATTTATTGCACTCTTGGGTAACAATGAATGCAAAAATATATGGGTTTATGTTTTGGAATAGCGCCAATTTAAGGGTTCCGCCCCATTTGCGGTATTTTGAAATCCACTAATTGCAGCTAAACGCATATATATTTGTTAAAGAAAACAAGAGAACCTCATAATTTCTTTATATTCGAGAAAAACAATGTGTTCGACTATTGTGCAAAAACGTTCGGCTATTGTGGTAAAAAATTTTAAAATCACACTTTTACAATCAGAGTTACATTTTCTACTATTACTTTTTCAACATTCCAATTATTTATTAACACTAGAACGCCGAAGGCGGTCATTTTGACCGCTTTCCAATTTCAAGTACAAAAGCAACTGTGCATTTAATGACACCTTTTTTTAAAATTTGGTGAATTTTTTATAATAAACGTAATTCTATGAGATACAAAAAGTCACCAAATTTAAAAAAAGTGTCATTAAATGCACAGTTGCTTTTGTACTTGAAATTGGAAAGCGGTCAAAATGACCGCCTTCGGCGTTCTAGTGTTAAAAACCAAGTTAGATGTTTGTGTACGATGATTAGGAAAACATTTATCAAGGCGGCATTGACATATTTCAAGCATTTTCTTAGATATGAGGGGTGGTCCACATTAGACGCATAGTCCACATCACCTGAAGTTACTCTATTTATAATTTTTGTGGAAAAATTTGGTACCTAATAATAGTTAGTCCTGATTTATATTAGGAGAGTTTACTTGCGGCAATTATTATCATTCCCTTTTGAACTTGCTCCATGCGTCTATACAAGGCAATTCGGTTTCGAAAATATTTCTTTTTTCATTTGATGTCAATAGTTTTTTCCAAGGTGTATGCATCAGAACAACAACAAATATTTTACAAAAACGACATTGTTGTTATAAAAATTAAATTGTCATGCTGACAATAAGTTTTTGACAAAAATAAATAAAAACAATTATTACTTTATGGTTGTCAAGAACTATTCTTTGAGGAATATTTAATGAATTTGTGTATTCTTGGGTTATTGGCGGTTTTAGGTCAGTGAAAAATAAAGTTGCGAGTCCCGATTAATTTTAAGTTTCCCACAATTAGCCCATAGCTCCTCGTGATGTTGTTTATATTATTACAATCTATTTTTTCTATGGAGTGGATTGAAATCTTGCCTTCTTAAAGAAAAGTGAAGGACATAAATCCCCGGCCAAAGTCTAAATCATGGAAATTGTGTTGACCGTATAAAATCTTTCCATAGGCGTATTTAACCACCGCAGAGAATTGGGACAAGCACCAAGGGGCCGATTTCAATATAGGCTAACATAATCTCTTCGATTTTATGAGTAGCTGGGATTTCTGGACAGATTTCCACACATAACATAAAATATGAGGACCGATCGGCGAACGGGGTTATAACTGAGCCTAAGTTTCCTTCCCGTCCCTCTCTATGAATATAGTTTTCTTGAATTTTTATTATTAAAAAGCCTAATTTAAAGACCATTTTTGAAATCGAAATGTAATATTGAAAATGTTTTTGACAATTTACATTACAAACAATAAAGAAAAAAGTTTGAACCCATATGATTGTCCCTTACACCTTATTAAATACACCTTGGTTTTTTCACATTTAAATAAATATAAAATGTCAACAAATACGAAATACACAAAACGAATTGCCAGAAAATTGTCGGTGCGAGCAATTTTTTTCCCATTTCTATTCCCCTTGCCCCTCTCTCCTACAGTCAAAGACTTGCCGCAAGTAAACTCGCCTAATATAAATTGGGACTTATAAATAAGTAGTAGATATGTAGTATTGCAGGCGTGGTAGAACCGAAATGCATAATAACAGTCACTTTGATTGGAATACTCTGTTAAAACTTTCAAAATACCAAGCTATGTTAAAATGTGGACCCATATATTCGAAGTTATGTTAAATGTGGAAGCTACGCTAAAATGTGGACCTATATATTCGGCATATTTACAGTGATGGCTCAGAGCGTTTCAGTTGCATATGATATGGCCACTACTGTATACAAATGGGGATTAACGGGAGATGGTCCACCAAAAAATTTTGACACTTGCAAATTATCATAAACCAACATGAGCAAAAATGTTCGAGTTGGCATATGTTGTGATCGTTCACTATAAAAGAGTTTTCATTATTATTTCTTCGAACCATGATACAATTCAACAAATACTGAATAAGCATTCCAATTTTCGTTTTGCACATCACTGTATGTAACTAATAACCTGGATTTAGATTAGGCGAGTTTACTTGCGGCAATTTTTATCGCTCTCTTTTAAACTTCCTTTATGCGTCTATACAAAAGTTGCGTCCACCATAGATATACTGACAGGTAGTTCAAGTAAAAACCAGTAAGCAAAGTAGTAAAGTCGGACGGGGCCGACTATATGATACCCTTGGATCCTTAAACATGTCATTCTGCAACCTATACTAATTTTTTCATTTGGTCAGATAAGGAAGCTATATCTAAATCTGAACCGATTTCAGGAAATTTAACACACATTATTCTAGACCTAATACATTACGCTGTGCCAAATTTCGTGCAAACCGAAAGATATTAAAAGACTTTCGCACACCATTTACCTTAAATTGGACGAAAATATATGTGGGAGCTATATCTAAATCTGAACCGATTTTCAGGAAACTTAAAACACATCATTCTATACTTCATTCATTACGCTGTGGCAAATTTCGTGCAAATCGAAAGATATATAGGGACTTTGGTGCACCATTTACATAAAATCGGGCGAAACTATATATGGGAGCTATATCTAAATCTGATCCGATTTTTCCCAATTTCAATAGGGTTCGTCCTTGGGCCAAATAAGTGACCTATGCCAAATTTCATCCAAATCGGATCATAAATGCGACCTGACGGACGGACAGACGGACATGCGTAAATTGACTCAGACACTGATTCTATGCATATTCTCAAAAGGAACCATGTGTCTATCTCGTTTCCTTTTGCCTGTTACAAACATATGCACAAAGACATCATACCCTGTACCACAGTGTGGTGAAGGGTATAAATATAGGGAACATACCAAAAAGTGTACCTATACCGAGTTGCCATATGAGAATTTGTTTAAAAAAATTTTGTTTTCATCCAAACTTTGCCCATTTTATTATTTCTTCCAAAATTAGTTCAAGTTTCCTAAAATCTGTAAGATCCAAAAAGTGGACTGATACTGATAACACATGGTAGAGTATAAAATCCTCAAACTGCTGTAATTTAGATTACAAAGTTATATGAGGCTATGCCTAAAGGTGGACCAATATTGATTACATAGTGTAGGAAATAGTAAATATTGGGGGATATCATTATATGAGGGCCGGTATATGGCAATTTTGAACCCAATATTTTTATTGTTTATCTGAATTCTTTCCTTCAGGAGGTATCACTATATTGAGGAGATGCCTAAATGTCTGCCGATATATTTCATTATCGTCATGTTTGAGTTTTTTATCACAATATCCTCAGAAAGCGGAATGCTTACAACAGATGGCTAAATAGTATTTGTAGGGTAAAAATTGACTATTCCCCGTAACGACTACCCAATTCGGTGAAAAAGTCCGGTCAAAACCCCCCAAAAACTAGAAATTGGAGGGTACCCTTATATGGGAGCTATGCCTAAACTTGGACCGATAAAGCCCATCTTCGAACTTTACCTGCCTGCAGAAAAAAGACGACTATGCAAAATTTTGGCGATCTATCTCAATTCGTTTAGACGCTAGAGTGATTACAACAGACAGACGGTCATGGCTATATCGTCATAGAATTTTACGCTGATCAAGAATATATATATACTTTATGATTATATGATTATACTTTATATTATATGATCATTTCGATGAGTTTCAAACGGAAAAACAAAATTAATATACCCTCCATACTATGGTGGAGGGTATAAAAAGGGGGTTATATGGGGACTACCCCTAAAGAGGGGTGAATATAAATAATTTTTGGTAGGAAGATTTGCTACCATATAGGAATACAAAATACCAATTTTCAGCGAATTCAATTCGTTTAGACGCTAGAGTGATTACAACAGACAGACGGACATGGCTATATCGTCATAAAATTTTACGCTGATCAAGAATATATATACTTTATAGGGTCAGAAATGATTATTTCGATGAGTTACAAACGGAAAAACAAAATTAATATACCCTCCATGCTATGGTGGAGGGTATAAAAATAATAATAGAAATATGAATAGAGCAGACAGAAATGCCATCATCGAAAATATTGTTGATTGTATTGGTAAGTTTTACTACTTTATGCAAGAAAGCCACGATTTTACCTACTAGGACGCAATTCCTGCAGTTGAAAAATCAGCATTGACTTTAAGGTTCCTCGCTAGTGGTGAGCTATCACATATTTATCGTTGTTTTTAATAATAATTGTTTGTACAGGAGAGACTTTTCAAAGTCGTGACTATCAAACTCGCTTATCTAAGTCATCAATTTGTCTTATAATACCGGAGGTATGCGAAGCGCTGTTAAATCAACTGAGAGATTTATATTTGAAGGTATTTATCTTGGTAAACATTTTTGAAAAATATTTATAGTTTTTTTTATTCCACACAGTTTAACATTTGTTTGTTGTGCTTTACACAACTTTTTGCTAGAACGTGATGAGACATATATCAACACCTATCAGTATTTTACTCCTGTAGTCAATGAAGGTGGAGTGGATTCCACATATAATACCCGAAAGGGAAACGCTGAATTAATCCGACAAGAATTTATGACATACTTCAATAATGATGGGAAACTCGATTGGATAGAAGTTTAATAAATTTATTTCATTCATTTATTTTTTAATAATAAAATTAAAACAATACAAATTAATTTACAAATATTTTGAATTAAATGTGAATTAATAAATATTTAAATTTTGATTGTTGTTTATCTTTGTTAATCTGAATTAAAAACAAAAATAATTACAATAATTAAAACAAGTAAAAATTGTTTGTGTTTGGGGTGTATGTTTACGTCTTATATGAAAATATATCCTCCCTACTATTAAGATATTTTCGTAAATAAAACACTGGTCGTATTTATTATTCAATTGAGATGAAAAATAGTACAGATAATTTTTTTCGACTTCGAACTCTACCGAAATTAGTCCTTAAATGTATTTCGTCCATAAATATTTGGGACCAAACCCCTTATTTTCATGACCACATTAATGTCTGTATTCCCACCTAAGTAATAGGTGTCTGAGCAAATATTTTCCTAAAACTATCCAGATCACTTCGAAGTTCATGAATTTGTCGAGAATTTTGTATTATGTAAATTAAACATGTAAATGAAATAATGAAACACATATTGGATTAGAATTCTTTATAATAATTAATTTAATGACCTTTGCCTTATTTCTTGGAGGAACTTCGTTGTTACTATTCTCCTCACAAAAAGTAGACCTCGTTGTCTCATTGACATAGCTTAATATTTCAGTGTCCTGCAAAGTGGAATATACAAACCAATAAGAACTATTGAGGTATATGTTATCGTTTAAAAATGCCCTATTCGAACAATATATTTTTGAAAAGAAGATTTTCAGTTCTTAATTTAGAAACTATATACCACAAATAAAGTTAAGCTAAGGTCACACTACGCAAATATTTGACTCAAATGTCTATTTGCCCCAAAAAATGTCAAATTTGCACACTCTTGATTTTGTGTTCACATTACACTCAAATATTTGACATATTTTGTTTGCTCAAACAGTGAGCAATAGTGTCAAATATATATAACGAAATGGGAAAACATATTTGACGTGTGGCCACATTGGAAAATATATTTGCACCTTGAAACAGTTGGATTAAACTGTCAGAAATCATAAATTTATTTGCCAGCAAATATTGAATCCTGTCATATATTTTATAAGTTATTAATAAGATATTTTACGGCTCAGCTTATATATTAAATCGGATGTAATGTATATATGGAGGCTGTAGCTAGATCTTGCCAGAATTATGAATGAAACAATTTGCGATTAAGTTCAGCCGTGCCGAAGATTTAAATAACCATCACGAAATTAGATCCCATTTGGTAATAAAATTCGGATTGTACCAAATGGATCGGGACCTTTATATGGAGAATATGTCAAAACTCTATGTTTGTCTAGACCATATGTCGAGGTTTGAAAATTGTATGTGACGAGATAATTTACATCTGACAACCGAAATACAAAATAAAGGTTTTTATTTAATATAAATCCCAAATGCCAACCACGGCCACATAGCATGAAAATATGTTTAAACCCTACAACAGATCGAAAATCGGGCTTTGCTATTATATCGCAGCTACATATATACAAATGTTGATCTATGTTGAACATTGCAAGGCGGTGTCATCCCCAAAAAGAATTTGATATGCCAATATTAAGCTTATTCGGTTCGAAGGCGTACCTATTGCGAGGTGCAGTTAAACATTTCAGAGCACTGTATCAAATCGTGGAGGGTAGAAAAAGTTAACTTAATATTGGGCTATCGTTATGTGAATTATACATCAACGATATTGCTATGCAAGACAACGTTTGCCTGTATAAAACCTTGTATTAGGCCTTTTATAAATAGCAGACCTGTATGAAGTCCTGACCTGTAGTCCTAATGTATTCAGTAGAAAGACCGATAACCTGCCAATATTAAGCTTATTCGGTTTGAAAGCGTACCTAGGGCCTGAAATTGTGTTTTCCACTCATAAAAAATGCCATATTTGATTGGATAATGTGTCAAAAATGTTTTGTTTTAAAACGAATTGACGAAATTTCAACAACAACACAATGAATTCATCAGCTGTTATTTTCCATTGTTTGGCCGTACTAAAATATTGTAAGGGCAAATAAATGTTTGCACAAAAATAAGGCAAATATTTGCTTGTCGACGTTCACATTGTGGACATTTTACGAAAAATTTTGTTTACTGTCAAATAATTTTGTTTGTCCAAAATCAGCTGTTTTTGTGTTTACCATTGAAAATATTTTGTGGTCAGATTATGGCAAAGAATTATTTGACATTTTCATCAAATATTTGCCTAGTGTGACCTTACCTTTAGTATCAGTTAGATAGTGAGTGCGACCAAAGTTAACTCACAATTGAATTTGGTTCATCTTCTGAATTTTCTTCCAGGACCTAAAGAAAAGATTTTCAGTATTAACACAAATTTTCATTATTTACATTTTTACTACCTTCGTGTTATTCACACTTTCTCGAGATTGTACATGAATATCGAGGAACGACAATTGGTGGAAACACCGTTATATTTTTCATAAAAGACTACATTCCAACTAAAATGTATGAAATATTAAGAAATAACTGACAGTTGACACTAAAATACGAAATACACAAAACATGTGGCTAGAAAATTGCCGGTATGAGCAATTTTTTTTCTAATTCTATTCCCCTTGCCCCTCTCTCCATCAAACAAAGACTTGCCGTAAGTAAACTCGCCCAATCTAAATAGGGACTGTATTCGTTCCAACAGTGTGTAAAAGTGTCATTTGTCGATCAAAGAAATTATAGTCTCCCTTCCTTCTTGATAAATCGATTTTCATTTCTTTCCAAACTTTCTTTTAAAAATACAATATGTTTCTTATTTGTTTTCACATCTTGCTTTTAATATCATTTCAGTCGGTATCATTTTTGAAAAATAATAACCATAATATTATGCTGGGAGAAACACCGAGAAATATGAATATCCGACCAGTTGCCAAATCGGGTATATTCCTAATACATATCCTTGGGATATAAAAGCACGAGCATTTAAAAGTATTTCGAATTTTTTACATTTCCAGGATATGACGAGTTCCATGAAAGTTACTACCCCATTAACTCTCATTCATTTACGGATCATGAAAATTCACACCCTCCCCAGACATCATTGGTTGATATTGCCGTCAACCAAACGAAGGAGATCGGATTAAAAGACATTACTAATATTGCTCTAACAACCTTAGCATTTTTATCATTTGGAATGTTCGTACTACAAGTATTAATGTGTATTACTATGGTAAGTAGATTCGATAGTAAGTTGCTACTTGGAACTTCGCTCGACGAAAATATACAACCTTTTCATTACAACAAAATGTAAACACTAGTAAGGAAAATCATAAAGTCTGACCGAACCGACTATATGATACCCAGACGTCGCCTTTTCGAAGGAACATTGACATGAAATTGAACGGACTTAAATATGTGATATCCACAAGTGAACCGACATCTATCCATACACATGCGTTTCTGCAAACCTAATTCGGAGATTGTAGTTCTTCAGATCTTGGTGTATTTCTATAGTTTAACAAAGCAAAGTAAATGTCGCTGTTGTCTTTAGAGCATTTCTTCAGCATGGCTTTGGCGGTTTGTACATATCTTTCAGCTAATCCATTGGACCTAGGGTTCCTGGGAATTGATGTTTGATGAATTATATCCCATGCTTTGATGAAATCGCAAAATTCCTTGGAGGAGAATTGTGGCCCATTATTGGACTCCAAAATGACTGGAATTCCGTGTGTAGCAAACTAAATGTTTAACTGATGTATGACTTCACTTGATGTTGATTGTTGCAGAAGAGCGAAGTCAATAAAACCTGAGTAACTGTCGACGATTAGTAAGAAATATTTATTTTAGCTACTATTTCTCAATGACACATATTTAATTACTAATGGCTCTTTCGGCTTTGACGGTTGGTATGATTGACAAATAGAACATTTCTCGATGGAGTATTTTATATCGTTTTGCATCCCGATCCAGAAAACTGCTGATCTTGCTCTTCTTAAGGATCTGTTAATTCCCAGATGACCTGTTTTATTTTTTTTATAATTTCTTTCTGTAGAGTGTTTGGAATAAAAGTTTTTGTGGATTTATATATAATTCCATTGTCATATGTGAGTTCATCCAAATTCCAAAAAGATCTAATTTTGTCGGACATTTCTGTTATCGACGCCAGCCATCCATTTTATATAATTTTGATTAGCATTTGTAAGCTTGCATCGCATTAATTTTTCGACAATGATTGTTGTATGATTTGCAACTGCGTGTACTTCTATTTGCTCTTCCTTTCCATATTGTTGTTTGTTTTCGCAATCTCTACTAATTTTATTTCAGTGCCTTTTCTATAAATTACGGTTGGAGAGTATGGCGAAATTTCTCACAGGCAAAGCGAATTGCGGTTGCTTCCTTTTCTATTTGAGCGTAATTTTATTGACACTTTTTCAGAGCTTTTGACTTGAAGCTTTACGTCTAGGTTAGGGCCATAATTTTCAAAGAGGGGGGTGGAAGAAAATGCATCTTTTAGTTTCTTAAACGATAATTCGTGATGTGGCAACCACGTACACTCTACGACCTTTTTTAGCAGTTCTCGCAGAGTCGCTGTTATTTCCGAAAAATTGGTGATAAATTTGTAAAGATATGTTGCCATACCTAATACTCTCTGCAATTGGGTATGTGATTGGGGTGTTTTTAGTTTATTTATCGCCGATGTTTTGTCTGGATCGGCAGAGATACCATTCGATGTCAATATATGTCCCAATAATTTCACCTAATTTACATTGAATACACATTTTTCATTATTTAATTTCAAACCCGATTTCGCTAATATTTGGATGACCTCTTAAGTTTACTGCGACATCAATCTTTGATATACATCAGGAGCTGATGCCAAACCCAATGGCGAACGTTTATATGAATAACGACTCCATGTTGTGGCCATCGTTAAATATTTCTGTGTACGCTCACTAACCTCGATTTGCTGCTATTTCATCTATAGTTTTCAGTGGATGATCGATCGATAGGATCGATGAACACTCGTATTTTACCCTTTTGCTGCTGGTGTTATTTCTTCTGTTTTTGCTAGTACATCCAGTTTTACCATAACGCGTTCTTTTAAAGCATGAGATATTCTTCATGGAGTATAATGCTCGAATGAGGAATTTTCTATCAAATCAATATCATAAACAAAATTTTCACTTTTCCAAGGCCTTCAAAAATATTTGCATCGAATATAATCTCTTGTACTCTTAAAATTAGTGAGAACCGTTCGCAATCATTTTTATCCAGAAGAGGTTCGAGATTTAAATAGTCTTTTACCACACAAAATGACGTATTAAGTTTTTTGTTCTGACGACGCAAGGCAAAACAATTTCTCCGCAAACATCTATTTTTGCACCTCCAAATGCAACCAATTTTTTATTTACTGGACGAGTATGTTTTAATCGGTTTTTGTTTACCATGCTCAATGGTATGACATTACACTGAGTTACAGTGTCTAACTTAAATGCTATTTTTTCATCAACTATTAAAACTTCATACCAGTTGTTCTCTTCGTCTTTATTTGTCTCTGATTTTGTTATTGTTAACACGAACCAATCACTGTCGGTATCGGAGTAGGCGTTATCGTTCTGCAGCAGAGTGTTTACTTCTTTAACGTTAGTTTAGCGCCCTTTTTGTTGCCAGTTTCTGCATTTGCTGTTGAACCCTGGACAATTACGACATTCATGATTTCTTCCACATCTCTTGCAGTTATATTCTCTGTTTGTGTTTTTAATATTTTAGGTTTTACATTTTTTACGGCATCCACATTCATGCCTTCATGTTTATGAAGTTATTTTAGTTGTTGTGTAGCCATCTCTTACGCTCTGCAGATCTTAATAGACTTCTCTAAATTTATGTCATCCTCTGATAACAGTTTTTCTCTGACTGCATCATTTGCAATACCTAGAGTTAGAGCCCACGTGTAAAGTACCTTATACGTTCAGCTAATGACAATTAAATTTTATATTTTTTAATAATACAAATTCTTGTCTTGTCGAACGCCACCCTAAAGTGATTTCATGAAACAAATTACGTGGAAATATGAGTTCTTAGATCGAGTTCTTCAGTTGAACAATTTTTCAAAATTACTGTAATGGGTAACTCGACCTAAGAACGTCTATTTTCATGTAAATTACTTCAGTGTGGACAGGGACCTATGAAAAATTTAACAATAAAAAAGCAACAAAACAAAAATAAAGAAATCAATAAAAATGGAATTATACCAATTCAGTATCATGCATTCTAATTAGCCTTATATTCTTCTAATTCGATTGGCATCAACTTCAGTTCACCATTCACAGAATGTTATTTTTGGAAAAATCGCACATTTTTAACCTAAAACATAGCCGGAAAATAGGGTATGGAATAACGTGTTAAAATTTGAAACCAATTGAATTTATAGTTTTTAAGTTATTGTGTTCGCCAATCGTAAAAACACTGTTTCGAGAAAAACACACTAAAAAGTTGATAAACGCTCTAGCTGTCACCTGTCGCTTCAACAATAAATCGATTATATTTTCAAGAGTTTTTGAAATTTAAAAAGAGATATTCTTTAGAAGTTATAGGTTCAAATTAAATATTAATAAACAATTAAAATTTTTTGGACCCGAGACTGGGTGCCCCTTAATAAACGAGAATGTACTCCATAAAATTTTATATTTAGCATAGACGGTGATGAAAATCGGTTGCTTTTCTCATAAAATATTTCCCTGAAGATGACTGCCGAAGACAGTCGAAATATTGGAAAATAAAAATAAAACAAAAAAGAAAAACACAAACAACGAGTTTTTTCAATTGACCTAGAGCCAAAACAAAAATCCACAAGAATTAAAATCGGATTTTGATAAATATAACTCATGAAATATGATATGATATACTGCATCATTTAAATATCCACCACCTATTACAGTCCTAATTCCTGAAAACGATGAGGAATGAAAACATTCGAATCTTCGGCAACACTTTCACTTACAGCAGTGTCGCACTATGTCGCGACGCGGCCAAAAATAGAAGGAGGTAGATGAAATTTGGTACAAGTGCTTATAGACAACAAATTGGATAGATCGGACCTCCCATATAATGGGTCTTGAGAATTTCACCCTTTTTGGCCAATAAAATCATTAATTTTCAAACAAATTCAATGAATATTGGAATTTTTATGTACTCATGACTGGAAAGCAACTGAAAAAAAACTGGGAAGATCGGACCATGATTTGGTATACCTCCCATATAGTGGGTCTGGAAAATTGTTCATATAATGAAAATTGACAGTTTACTTAAAATTTGGACGAATACAGTAATAAGTGTTGCAATTTAGTTGTTGGTTGAAGTTTCAGAACCCTTACCATACAAAGGACCCTGAGTAAGTAATAATATAATATGAATAAGTAATAATAAGTAACTATTCTATACCATAAAATTACTATTTCACTATTTACCACTATATTTTATTAATAACAAAATATTTCATATACTTTCATCAGATTTTCAGAACATACTTCAGAAATAAATTAAATATTGTCTTCTCAAATGTACGATATCGTATCATCCACGTTATAATATCGGGCCTTTATTTTATGGCTGTTCAAGGATATAACAGGGTCGGATTGTTATATAAAATACTGAATAAAATACTTATTTGACTCGGCTCTTCCAAATATTCGGGGTTTTTCCAATTAATTGCAAATTTTATGTAAAATATTGTATGATTACTATGTTCTGAATCAGTCCTTCTCCTTCCCTTTTAATGGTATACTTAACATATTCGATCCTCAACTTCTAACTATTTTTAATAAGTTGGTCCCTAAAAAACGTAAATAACTTTTAAGTTCGCAAGTCTACACAGCTAATTTTTTTACACGTTGAAGAACACCCTTTTCATAATTCAAATAAAAAAGAATTAGGGCGAAACTTTTTTTTACACCACTAATTTAAAAATTTGCTTTACAAATTATATGATGTAAGTACTACAGGCGTGGATAGCTGTAAACTGTATATTGTCTCTATTTACATAAAAACAAAAGTGAATCCTTGTTTTTAACTTCCGAAACAACCAGAATAAACACTTTTATATTAACCGTTAATTTAAATATTTTAGTATTAGAAATATATACCCACTTTTCAAAAAAAAGTGAAAAAAAACAGTTTGTCAACAATTATCAGATTTGAACCCCTGTTATGGTATAATAATAGAAGGTAACAGCAAGTGTTGTTGTACAACAAACGATACAACAACCACAAGGAAATTTGTTGTTGTATGTTATACTAGTGTCAACGTCATTTGACAGAAAAATGTAAACAAACGAACAAATTTGGTCTGTTCCAGTACTTATTTAATAGTAAATCTAGTAAAAGGGAAACATTTCAAAATTGCTCTCAGAGGACAAAATAGGCTGACTTCCAAAATGTTAATTGCTTTGCATTCGAACAATGCATCATGTTTCAAAATGCAACAATACCAAATATTCACATTGCATACTATTTCAAAATGTCGCTGTCACGTATTTGCAACGCAGTTAAAAAGCAATCAGGCATGATGCATTGTTTGTTTACGAGCACAAAATGAAATATCCAAAGAAAATAAGTTAATGGCAGATTCACAAAAATGATTTTATTAAAATATGAAATGTGTACCAAATAAACGTATTTTTAACGTTGTTCATTGGAAAGATCTTTCTCTTTTTTGTAATTATTTGGGCAGTATTAAAATAATTTTTTCTTTTATAAACACATCGAAATTTTCCCCGGATTTTTTGACAATTCAATAAAATACAAAAATATTGCCGAATATTTTTTTACTTCCGCGCTTTCCATACATATTTCTTTATTTTATAAAACAGCTGATATTTATTTTTAGTGGCCAAAAGTCATAAAATTGAAAAAATTATTGTATTTCAATTAGAATAGCTTTCTTAACTTTCTGAACGAATAATGGAACAATTTTTTTTATAGAATTTAACCCTTTAAATCATTAATGTATTAACCCTTTGGGGACAAAATAATTTAATTCATAATTTGATAACATTTTATTTATATATTCTAAATAAATAAAATTGTGGAATATCATCACATGCAGGGTCGTATGGAGTGTTTCGAACCATACTTAACCATACTAAAAAAAATCGAAAATTTAAAAAAAAAATTAGTTTTAACTCAAAAATTATTTTATTTTCCGATATCTTCACGTTTCTATTTGTTTTTCGCGACTATTAAACCGTATTTCAGTGTGATTTGACTAGTATGCAAAGAAAACAATGGTGTTTAAGCATTTGTGAAAAAATTCGCGAATTACAACGACTAGGAATCTATTTAATTTATATTTGAAATACAAGATTTAAAACCGCTATAACTTTTGTGCGCAGCATCCGAATTTGTGAACGCGAACAGATTTCGAATCAGCATATTTTTCTTAACCTATGTACCAAAAATCATAAATGTGCTCGCAAAAATTTTTTCAAATTTTTTTTTAATGGAATTTTAAAAGAATTTTGTAATTTCCCATATATTATTTAAATGAAGTCCGATTCATTTTCTAAATCCTAGGCATTAAGAATATTTATATATGTTGTAGTCCGTCTTCATTGAACTCATCGCTCTCATCATTAGACCTCGGATTTTGCATATTTGCATATTTTTTAATAATGAAGATATCGAAATTCTGATTGGACACAAATTCGTTTCAAAGGATTTAGAATTATTTGAAGGGTTCATATTTTTTAATTTTTTGCATATTTGCATATAATGCATATGCACGAGATATGCAAATAATATGCACGATATGCTAGGTCGATATGCGATAAATATATGCAAAAAATATACAAAATAAAGGCAAAAATATGCAAAATATGAAAAAAATATGCAAAAAATATCCAAATTTGCTAAATATGCACGGTATGATAGGTCAATATGGTATGCTAGGTCGATATGCGATAAATACGCAAAATATATACAAAAAATATGCAGAATATGAAAAAATATGCAGAATATGCAAAATATGCAGAATATGCAAAATATGCAAAAATATGCACAATATGCAGAATATGCAAAAATATGCAAAAATATGCAAAATATAGGCAAAAATATGCAAAATAGGCAAAAATATGCAAAAATATGAAAAAAAAATATGCACGGTATGCTAGGTCGATATGCAATAAATATCAAAAATATATGCATAAAATATGCAAAATATAGGCAAAATATGCAAAAAAATTGCAAAATATGTGCAAATATGAGCAACATATTTCACATATGCAATCATTTTAATCATGGCAATTTTTTAAATTTTTATAAAATACACCTCGAATTTGAGTGCTTTCAAAATTTTGTATGTATGCGTTTCATGGTTCAACTGTTAGATATTTGGGGCATTATGAAAAATTTGCTAAATATATGTATAAAACATGCAAACGTATATGAACAGTTATATGTTTTGAAGTGTTCCTTATTCGATTGTAACTCAAAAGAAGTGATAAGACAATGTGTGAAATTTGACTTTTGGCCAGTAAAATGGTCTGTTTGACCTATAGTGCATTGTATTCATTTATTGTAAATGTAAATGTTTTTTAAATTGTAAATGTTTGCAAAGTTTCTAGTTGCGATGTTTAGTAATTTTGCATGTGTACGAAGTTTAAATACCGTAGTATTATTGTATACAAACATTGCATTAATAGATTTTGGAAGTCAGCCATAATTTGAAAAGTTCGGGAACGCAAATCTAGTAAATATGCCAAAATTAGATGACAATACTTCAAAATCAACATAACAGCCAATCAGAAGTAGGCATTCCTGTTTACCATTTTTAGTTGACCAAATTTCTCGAGTAAAAAGTTTACAAAGAGAACGCCATTTTGTTTTGTGCTCTCTTAAAGTTGAGTCAATGTTTTACCAGTTTGTGGGTTGACTAACGGTTTTCGAGTAAAAAGTTGCAAAACATGTAAAATGAGTAGATTCATTTAGGTTCTGGAACGGAACTATTATCAACAAATTACATTCATTTTCAAAATGAAATATTTTCGAACCCTCAAAATAAAATTAAAAAAACATGAATGAAAATCTATCAAATTTATATTTCTATAGCTTCCACATCTTTCCTATAATTGAGCCATTGCCACTTATATGTGTAACACATATGAAAATGTAGGGAATGGCGAGATATTCCATGAAAAAAGATTTGCTTCCTCAAACTTTCCCAGCAGGCAGATTCAGTAAATTGAATACGGGAGTACATTTAATAAAGAACAATTTCAAATTGTATGCGTTTCCAATTTTCCTGTTTGGTGATTTTTAACACTGGATTGCCGAAGGCGGTCATTTTGACCGCTTTTCAATTTACAATTTCAAGTACAAGAACAACTGTGCATATAACGAAATTTTTTTTTTTAAATTTGGTGACTTTTTTATAATAAACGTAATTCTATGTGGTATAAAAAGTCACCAAATTTTAAAAAAAAGTGTCATTATATGCACAGTTGTTCTAATACAGTAATAATTCCTGAGAACGACGAGGAATCAACACATTCGAATTTTCCACAACACTTTCACTTACAAAAACATTATTTTCAGCAGAACGAAGGAAACTATGATGCAGACGCCTTAATATTTTTAACCGCTCTGTCTCTTAGTTTGAAGATTATGTAATACAAAATCTCGTCATAAAGCACGATATGTGGATGTGGCAAAATTCCAATTTTTGTAGTAGATTTGTATGCGTTGTGAGATAGTTAAGCGATCCATTTTCGTCAATGTCAGACTTTCATCTGAAAAGAACAAAATGGTTTAACAGATTAGTTTGACAGATGTTGAATTCCTGTCCTATACTTTTGAAATCGCGAAATGGATAAACCATTATATTTTCTCCTATTATGCATTTTTAAAAAATTTAATTTTTTTTTCTCCAAAATTGTCCATAATTTATTTTAGAATAAGGAGGATACGACCGACATGTCGATGCTGCCCGTAGATACCACTGACGATGGAAACGGATCAGATGGAACGGATGAAATTAGGAGGAAACGGCGATCATTGGATTATTATAGTCATTATTCGATCGATAAGGTACTTGATTGTTTTCTTTATTGCATAAACAAAGGTAAAAAATATCCGTTTAACTACAGGTAAAACCATTAGCGGAGTCTGCATTGTTGTCCATTGATTCAATGTACAAGATGACAAACCCTAATTGTCATTATTATGTCATTTGTAAAAATATTAACTTTGCTAAATTACAAACTGGCGGTGGAAAACTTTTGATTTCAATTTGGAGGTAATTATATAATATATGTAATATTACATAAATGCATACTTCAAGAACACAATTTTCATAATTATATACAGTCTGGCCTCTGGTTGGATAGCCGATAGAATTCGATCAACGCATTCAACACCAAAAGAAGGAGTTCCACTAATGTCGGCCTTCAAAGCCGTGCTAATCGGTATTAGCGGGGGAAACTGCTTGGACTACTATAAAGATAATAATAAATGTTAATGTAGAATTATTTAAATTTAGATAAAGTGTGAATGAAAAATAATGGTAACAATCGACTTGTAATAAAATTCAATAAAACAGCTTATACTTAGCTTATTATCAACGCCAAAATGAAACGGCTAAAGGTCAGTATTGGTATACACATTAAATTAACTATTGGAGCAGAACGGATAAATATGAACTTATGATATTATGCAAAATTATTTTCTCATAAAAATCCTCTCTAAAAAAAGTGGACAACCGGAGTGAGTTGGAGCACTAACTGATAACTGAAAGTACTGTAAGTACAAAAAATATACTTAATAATATAAATTGTATATTGCTTTGCCTTTAATATAAAAAAACGGCGTTATATATATTTTCAAACTCGCATCCAAAAAGAGGATGATTGAGAAAAGCTACCTAATCTCTATATATATAAAAATAACATGTATGTTCGTGATCGCTAAACTCAAAAACTACTGCACCAATTTGGACCAAATTGTATGTACATGTTCTATGGGGCGTGAGGAGTGTTTCTGTGTAGTTTGAATCCGACAGATGGCACAATTTTTAGTTTTTTTGTGGTTTTTCACCATAATTCAAGAACTAAATAACTTATCAAATTGAAGTAAAATTAATTTAAATCTATCTATATTTTGTGTATATATAAAAATGAATTACTGTTCGTTAGTCTCGCTAAAACTCGAGAACGGCTGAACGAATTATTCTTATCGTAGTCTTGAAATGTTCCTGGAGCTCCAGGGATGGTTTAAAAGTCGAAAACCGCGAAAAAATTGCAAAATATATTATGAAGCATATTTTCATTTCCGCGAATTTACAGTACTTTTCGTTTATAGTCCACAACTATAGTTGCACAACTTTTGTGGACTATAAGCGAATTTGGACTATACCCGAATTTCGTTTTAAGTCCATTAATGAATTATAACTGAATCCTGATATAATACACTTCATGGAGTATACACAAAGTATGTACTTTTCTAAATAAAATTCAAGTTTATTAAAACAAATTAATATATTTATTTAAAATAAATAAATTGTTTAAACAATAACTTATTATTTTTTTAATTCAAATGCTTTGAAAGCTTATTGTAATGAAGTGCATTCCTCATCATTAAAATTGTTATGACATTCTTCAAAAGAAGAAACTTCGCTTACACAGTTTTCATCCTCTTCAACCTCAATAATATCCCTTTTCTGATTAAAACCCCCCTGAAAATATAAAAAATAAACGTATTTAGGAATATGAAAAAATTTATTTTTATAAATATAGTACATACCTTTTTAAAACAGTTTCCAATACATTTAGGCTTTACTAACCACCATGTCCGCTTTATGGAATGCAAAGCATCCAATATGGTTATTGATTTAATATATTCGGAAACGGGCTTTCCTCTTTCAATAGTACAGATATGTTTCTTAACAGTGATCTGTCTATAATGCTGCTTAAATGAGTGGATTATTCCTTGATCAAGAGGCTGGATTATAACTGTAGTATTTGGAGGAAGATACTGAACCGTAATATTTGTTAAGTTTATTGTGGTCTTATGACATTGCGCATTGTCAACAAATAGGATTATTTTCATTTTTAATTTATTCAACAAAGGTAAAAAAATATCCGTCTAACTACAGGTAAAACCACTAGCGGAGTCTGTATTGTTGTCCATTGATTCAATGTACAAGATGACAAACCCTAATTGTCATTAGTATGTCATTTGTAAAAATATTAACTTTGCTAAATTACAAACTGGCGGTGGAAAACTTTTGATTTCAATTTGGAGGCAATTATATAATATATGTAATATTACATAAATACATACTTCAAGAACACAATTTTCATAATTATATACAGTCTGGCCTCTGGTTGGATAGCCGATAGAATTCGATCAACGCATTCAACACCAAAAGGAGTTCCACTAATGTCGGCCTTCAAAGCGGTATTAGCGGGGGAAACTGCTTGGACTACTATAAAAAAGTTAATAATGTAAGTTAATGTAGAATTATTTAAATTTAGATAAAGTGTGAATGAAAAATAATGGTAACAATTGACTTGTAATAAAATTCAATAAAACAGCTTATACTTAGCTTATTATCAACGCCAAAATAAAACAGCTAAAGGTCAGTATTGGTATACACATTAAATTATCTATTGGAGCAGAACGGATAAATATGAAATTATGATATTATGCAAATTTATATTCTCATAAAAATCCTCTCTAAAAAAAGTGGACAACCGGTGTGAGCTAGAGCACTAACTGATACTGAAACTACAAAAAATATACTTAATAAGTTAAATTGTATATTGCTTTGCCTTTAATATAAAAAACGGGGTTATATATATTTTTAAACTCGCATCCAAAAAGAGTATGATTGAGAAAAGCTACCTAATCTCTTCTCTATCTCTATATATATAAAAATATAAAAATTACGTGTATGTTCGTGATCGCTAAACTCAAAAACTACTGCACCAATTTGGACCAAATTGTATGTACATGTTCTATGGGGCGTGAAGAGTGTTTCTGTGTAGTTTGAAGTTCATCCGACAGATGGCGCAATATTTAGTTTTTTGTGGTTTTTCACCATAATTCAAGAACTACTGCACCGATTTTGACCAAACTTTACGTATATGCTCTTGGGGCGTGAGTAGTGGTTTTGTGTTTAATTTTAGTGGTTTTGTGTTTAATTTTATTGTGTTTCCCCGTCGGCGTATGCCGACGTTAAGTGTTCCGACACCGACTCATACATTACCTATTTTCGTGAAAAGCGCGTGGGAGTCAAACGAAAAAAAAATAACTTATCAAATTGAAGTAAAATTAATTTAAATCTATCTATGTTTTGTGTATACAGTATTTTTCGGTTAATTGAACCTACGGTTAATTGGTTTCCACGCTTAATTGAACCACATGATGGGGCAACAAATATTTCATAGGAAAATACATGTAAATTTTCTCGGATAATTAAACCATGTTAATTGATTTTCCCGCTTAATTGGTTCAAAATTCATGTCATCAAAAATAAATTTACTTTTACTTTTCACCGGTTAATTGCATAATAATAATTGAAAAATAATCTGCCATTTTTACATACATATTTGACATAATTTGACTAGGTGGCATTTCTACTAATTCAAAACATATGTTTTTTGCCAAGGAAAACCTGCTAGAAGGCGTAATTTGTATTTGACATTAGATTTATTTAAATCATTAGTAGTTCCAATTATACGTGATTACTGTAATAGAACAAACTATTCAATTAAGCGGGTTCGGATAATTGGTTCCTCGGTTAATTGACCAAAAATTTGTGCAAATTTTGATGTGCAATTAACCGAAAAATACTGTATATAAAAATGAATTGCTGTTCGTTAGTCTCGCTAAAACTCGAGAACGGCTGAATGAATTATTCTTATCGTAGTCTTGAAATGTTCCTGGAGCTCAAGGGATGGTTTAAAAGGTAAGAAAAATTCGAAAACATATTTTCATTTCCGCGAATTTACAGTAGTTTTCGTTTATAGTCCACAACTATAGTTGCACAACTTTTGTGGACTATAAGCGAATTTGGACTATACCCGAATTTCGTTTTAAGTCCATTAATGAATTATAACTGAATCCTGATATAATACACTTCATGGAGTATACACAAAGTATGTACTTTTCTAAATAAAATGCAAGTTTATTAAAACAAATTAATATATTTATTTAAAATAAATAAATTGTTTAAACAATAACTTATTATTTTTTTAATTCAAATGCTTTGAAAGCTTATTGTAAATAAGTGCATTCCTCATCATTAAAATTATTATGACATTCTTCAAAAGAAGAAACTTCGCGTACACAGTTTTCATCCTCTTCAATCTCAATAATATCCCTTTTCTGATTAAAAACCCCCTGAAAATATAAAAAATAAACGTATTTAGGAATATGAAAAAATTTATTTTTATAAATATAGTGCATACCTTTTTAAAACAGTTTCCAATACATTCAGGCTTTACTAACCACCAGGTCCGCTTTATGAAATGCAAAGCATCCAATATGGTTATTGATTTAATATATTCGGAAACGGGCTTTCCTCTTTCAATAGTACAGATATGTTTCTTAACAGTGATCTGTCTGTAATGCTGCTTAAATGAGTGGATTATTCCTTGATCAAGAGGCTGGATTATAACTGTAGTATTTGGAGGAAGATACTGAACCGTAATATTTGTTAAGTTTATTGTGGTCTTATGACATGGCGCATTGTCAACAAATAGGATTATTTTCATTTTTAATTTATTCATATCTTACTCCCATAAAGTATTTCATTCCAGATATGAACAGTCATCCAACTATTTTTATTTGAAAAGTATGTAATGGGAATGTTTTTATTTTTGAAACATCGTGGACGTCCGGGCTTTCCAATCACAAACACACGTTTATAGGAACCTGTTGAGTTCCATTTTCCATCCTTTTGGTGGACTGCCTTTGTTAAAGCATGTTGTGTTTGGCAATGCTTTGTAATATAAACCGCTTTCGTCTCCATTAAAAATGCATTCTGGTGCATATTTTTGAACAATTTTAGGTAACTGGTCGTGTATAAAATTTGGGGCTTCATATTCATCACTGTCCTTCGATTCCCCACTGATTTTTTCCACACTTATTCTGTTGCGTTTCTTCCAACGGAATAGCCATGATGTATTTGGCTCAAAATCTTTTTCTAATTTCACTGCAAATTCTTTTGCTTAGATTGCACGAATTGGAAGCTTTTTTAATTTTTGAACAATTTTTGATTATTTTATAAACTGTTGATTTATATACTTTATACTTGGCGCTCAATTGTCCACATTTCATATTATTTTCTTCAGTCTTTTAATCATTTTAATTTTTTCTCCACACTCAATAAAACGCGCCTACCAATTTTCACAACTTCTATTAATTTAGAAATTTTTAACATTTATGAATTTCTAAATTCCAGAAATCCAAACGCCATTCCACTTCAAAAAAAAAAAAAAAAAAAACAGGGTGGCCTATATGAAAAATTTTTCTATGCAATATTAGTTTTGCATGCGCAGAAAATGTGACCTTTAAACTAAAATGGACTAAAGCGAAGTGGACTAAAGAACAAATAATTTGTATGAATTTGGAAAAAAATGTCCGTAAATAGACTTTTTTCGCTTATATCCGTTTTTGGCCTTTAAGCGAAATGGACTATCATTCCTTTAAGACTTCATTTGTCAATTATTGAAAAATTTCAAAATATTTAAAAAATTTCAAATTTTGTGAGAATACAAAAAAAAAATAATAATAATAATTGAGAAATATGTCATGGAATGCACAGTCGATCATTGTATGTACACGTTTTGCATAGAATTCATATACATTTTGGGAAAAATGCAATTTAGAAGACATTCTGAATCGAGTTTATATCCATTCATAGAATTTTGATTCTAAGATCCATGCCCTAATATTTTTTTTTTTTTTTGAATATACATACTAAAAAACAGTTCAATACGAACACGTTATTACTTTAAGTTCCTAAAATTTTGCTATGCCACGAATATCAAATCAGGTGGTACCATTATATCGTGGTTAAATGTTTGAACTTATAAACACAAAACCTCGCATACAGTGGCTCAATAAAGTAGTCGGACAAACATTAAATATACTTTGACTTTAATGTTTTGAGTGTTAAAATTTTTTTGAAAAATATTTTTGTTCTATAATTATAAACAATAAAACATAACAAATTAAAAAGCAAAACAAAACAAACAACATTTAAAATTTATTTAGAATTCATTTATAAACAAAAAACAATAAAATTCATTTATATTATAAAAATGTGAACCAAAAAAGTAGTCGGACACTTTAAATACATTTCTCTTAAACTAATTTTAATAGCATTTAATACTTAGTAGGAAGTCCTTTTCCTTTGATAACTGCCCCTCGTCTTCTTGGCATGGATTCTACCAGGTTTCTACAAACAGAAGGATCTATTTTTTCCCATTCGTCCTTTATGGCCTTTTCGAGGTATTTTTTTATTGGAAATCGTATATTTTTTCAGCTGATTTTCTAAATGTGCCCATAAATGCTCTATAACGTTAAGATCCGGGGACTGTGGTGGCGTTTCAAGCACATTTGGACAATTATACAATAGCCACATGCGCACAGTATGAGCCTTGTGTTTCGGGTCGTTATCCTGGTAGACCTGAAATGTGTCTTGTATACCTAATTTTTCAACACTTGGACGCAAATTTCAAAATGGATAAATATTTCATTTGATCCATGATGCCATATATTATGCATAGTTCTCCAACTCCAGACGCTGACATGCAACCCCAAACTAGCACTGAACCGCCTCCATGCTTAACAGTGGCTTTCAGGTTTTTTTCTTTAAGTTCTTCATTAGGTTTTCTCCATACATAGGACTGTTCATCAGATCTGAATAGATTAAATTTACTTTCGTCCGTAAATAAGACATTGTTCCAGAACGAAATATATGGATTTGTATTTTTTGGCAAAATTTATGCGTTTATTTTTATTAACACTATTAATACATGTTTTTTTACGAGCGACTCTACCATTATAATCATTGTTACGCAGTACCAATCGAACTGTTTCTGGACTACAGTCTTTATTTATGCGTTGAGAAATCTCATTAGCTAGTTTTGGAGCACTGACTTTTGGATTTTTTTTTTTACTTGTTGGACAATCCATCGTTCGTCCGAGCAGGTGAATAATTTTGGTCTTCCAGATTTAGGCTTATTTTCAACAGATTTTGATTGTTTATACCTCTTAATCACATCATGGACTGTGGATTTTAGTCTTCCAACTAAATCTGCAATCTCTCGCATCGTTTTTCCTTCTTCAATTTTTTTTCACAATGATTTTTCTTATTTCCTCAGATGTGTATGACTTCGGTTTTGACATTTTGGCAAATTTTAATTAAAAAAATACATAAAACTATTTTTTTTTATTTTTTAAGGAGTATACACCTTTGAATGATCTTTGCTAATGCACACTACTACAAAAAATGGGAATTCCCCCAATTTGTTTTTAAATAAACACAAGTGTTGCCAACTCCGACTACTTTTTTGAGGCTTCATTGAGTACTAAAATCACTTTAATAAAATTAGAACAACAAAAACAAAATATTTTTTTGTTGAATTTGTTCCTTTAATAAGCGATAAAATTAGTTTAAATAGAAACAACTTTTTTGATATTTTCAGTTATTTCAATGTGCAAAATATTGAATTCAATATTACTTTAATGTTTGTCCGACTACTTTATTGAGCCACTGTATATCCGATACCATCGGTAAACCAGCAAATGCATAATAGACCTAGAACACAAAGTATCTAATCAATTGGTTAAAAACGTGCCTAAAATCCTAAAAACTAATGGTGGTACCGTTATTTGGGGAATATCTTAAAAAGTGAACCAATATTCATAATTTTTGGTAGAAAGATTTGCTACCATATGAGAATTCAAAATAATTAATTATGGCCGAACCAAACACCCCAAAATAAAGAATAATGGGGAGTACGGTATATGGGGCTATCATAAAAAGTGGGCCGATGTCGTCCTTTTTGGTAGGGAGATTTACTATACAATGAAAACTCCAAATACCAAATTACAGACACAATACTTGAGTCAATATTAATAATTTTAAGTAATTCCAAATTATAGAAAATTCGGTTGCCCGTGTCCAACATCCCCCGATATATACTATTTTTATTAACAAACATCCAATTAAATCTCTATCTTAAATATTGTGATCACTATCTTGATTTCGACATAGATTTTTATTTTTATCAATAATATATACATATACTTTCTGGGTCCCAGAGTTGCAAAGGGAATTATAAATTTAATATACATTTTACCTTATGGTGAAAGCTATAAAAAGCTTACATAGCATTAGACTACCGTTATGTGGAAATCGTATAAACATATTGGGAAATAATCTAATTAAATCCGAATAATGAATGACAATTCCGGCTCTTGATATCTAAAATTATTACAAAAATTATATCCACGGAAATTTTAGAAGGGAAAACAACGTTTGCCGTTTCGACAATTGCACGCTTATAAATCAAGAACAAAAATTTTAAAATATCCTCGCACATTTTTCAATTATATAGCTTCCGATGTTCATGGTATTTCTTACACAAAAAATTGATTATGCAAATATGGATAGAAATTGAAAAACAAATCTAAAATATCGAAAATTGTTCCTTAACCATATTGCTAAGGCAATACAACGTTTGTCGGGCCCGCTAGTATATATATATATATATATACACTTTAATCATTTCATAACTGATTTATATAACAGAAAGGTTCGAAATTCGAAAAATTATGGAGAAAAATTGCTGGAATTTTTCTTTTTTTTTTGAAAGATGTTTTATTATATTTAAAGAAGAGGCAGTTTTAAGAACACGTGGCACAAATTTAATTATTGCTAAGGATGTCTTGAAAACATTGTAGGATCAAGAAAATTCGAATATTCAATTTCACAGACATTACAAAAACCAATAAAAGCTAGAATCAGTGACCGACGTGACTCAAAAATGATATCTCTACTAAAGTTTATAAGAGACCCAGATAGTTTGGGAAATACGGTTGTACCAAAGGTAGATAATATTCAATATTTTTAAATTAAAAGAGGCAATTGCAAAGTCTATAGTATTTTAGAAAGAAACTACCTTTACATGAAGTGTGTGAATGTAGAACTAAATAATATTTCTTATACATACTAGCATATACCGGCTACTTCGTTAGCAAATGTGGGAAGTATTTAAAACCCATTATTAAAATTTTAGAACCAGTTAGTATCTGACCGCAACAGAAATCTACCTCTATACTAAATTTGGTGTCATTTTTTACAATTTGTAATCTTGCAATACTTAAACAAAAATTCAAATATAGCTTCACCCAAATCCAAATTAAGTACCATTTAGTACACATTAATATACATTTCCATTGATTTCAAATTTCAGGATTCTATCGGTTCAACTAAATCGAATTTGTATCACATTTAGTACTACTTAGAACACATAAGTACACATTTCTATTACTACCTACATCATACAATCCAATGGAAATATTATTACTCAATTTCAGGATTCCAGCGCTATCGGTTCACTTTTAATCCAAATTGTACTATTTAGTACACATTAGCACACATTCCCAAAACTTCCTACATACCCCAATCCAACAGCCCAACAATGATCCTAACCACCATTTGGTACCATTTAGTGTATATTAGTACGAATTTCCAAAACTGTCTACATAGCACAATTCTACACCCCAACAGTGATTCAAACTTAAAATTTGAAGATTCTGGCTCTATCGGTTCACTCAAATCCAAATTTGGTACCATTTAGTACACATTAGTACGAATTTACAAAACTTGCTACATACTCCAATCCTATAAAACTACAATGATCTTAACACTAAATTTCAGGATCCCAGCTCTATCAGTTTACCCAAAATTCAAATTGTACCAAATTTAGTACCCCAATCCTTAACCTTATTCCAAATTTCAGTCTTCCAGCTCTATCGGTTCACCCAAATCCACATTTGGAACACAGTAGTACAAATTTGCAAAACTGTCTGCATATGCCAATCCTTAACCCCAACAATAACTCTAACTCCAAATTACAGGATTCACCCAAAATTTAAACGAATTTCCAAAAACTAATTTTAGGATTATTGCACTCGCGAATCCGAGTAATTTGATATATATATTGAGTATGTAGTATGTAAGGCTTCAGAGTAATACTCATCCGAAGGTGACAATTTTGTGCGATCAAATTTCTAAAAAATCTATTTTTCCGGGAAATTTTTATATCTGTCATTTGATTCATATGGGTACCCGCCAAAAGAGAGATGTACCCAATTTATCTCAAAAATAGTGTGGATGACCCAGCATCCATCGGTTTTAATGGAACACTTTGAAATAGGTATAAAGTCGACTCTGCTTTACTGTAAGTCGTTTAACTGAAAAATATCGGGTAAGTGAAATTGATTTCCTGCACCATTAAATTTTAGGTTAATCGCGCACAATTTACACCAAATAAGTGAAACTTCGCATAACTGAAAATATCGAATAACTGAAATAGCCTTTAAAGTCAAATATTGCCATTTCCTTTTAAATCACTCCGTATTAATGAAAATCATGAGTGTGAAAAATAATGACAAAATATTTTGCATTGAGGAATACACATATTCAAAGCCCACCCTAACAGATATTTTTCTGCAATTAATTATTTTCCGACGTATGGAACGTGTGTGTCAAGTATATATAAATTTGGCGTCGAAGAACCTTAAGTTCTTTCGGTCAAACTTTTAAAACCATTTGGAAAATTGGAAAAAGAACTCAGTTCCGCATTTCCGTCCATAGGGGAAATGTTAAAACGAAATTAACAACATTTTTTGGAAGTCGTCCACTTTTAACTACTCTAAGTTATTATTTAAATCTTTCAAGATGATAACCAAAATTTAAATAGGAACAAAGTAAAAATGTGAATCTATAATGAACACATTTTTCAAGGAGGTATGTTAATCATTCATAACACCAAATTAGGGGCAAGTCAGCTATTAAAAATACTTAAATCGGCTAGTATGAAACCTTTTCAAAGACGTGGACCGATACTTTCCGTTTTTAAAATAAATCAATATATCATAAATATTACATTATAGACCACATAATAAGTAAGATTCGTTACAAGCCGCGCATTTTATTAAAACGCACCAAAAAGACATGTCAACCAGTTCCAATTTCTATCGGATAAAACGGCATATACATTAGAACTTTTTACCGGGTTAACCTACTTTATGAGCATTTATTTGACATATATGCAAAGGAATTGACAGTTGAAACCTACTGGGTTAACGAAATCCGGTTAAATGTAAACGTACTTTAACTGAAATTATTTTCAGTTAACCGAACTCCGCTAAGGGACCCCCCCATTCACGATTTTAATTTTTCGAGATTTTCAATGAGCTGGTAAATCAATACCAATGCTTGTTCAGGTTTGTAACTTTGCACATATATATTTGAAGATTTAAAAGAGAGGGAAAAATTATTTTAAAAATTTGTAATTGTTTTGTTGTTGTTTTTTGTAATTAAAGATAAGTCCTTATTTTTGATGGCGGGCATGATAACTCCTCACTGGAACATCGGAATCCGAAAATTCCAACGGTGTTAGAAAGAGTACATGTCTGGCTCTCGTATGAAATAGGATTATTGACTTCGCTCTAAAATTAACAAAATTGAGGACCTTTGAAAAAATATTTTTGGAAAATCGCCGATTTTTGACCAAACACCATGTTAAAAAATAAGTAAGATCTTCACCGATTGGCTTTATCCTAGTTCATACGATAGCTGAACACTCACAGAGAAACGTGTAAAAATTTGGAATCGATTGGGTTATTAGTTTTTGAGTTATCGTGCCCGCCATGCATAAAAGAGAAAAACGCGTTTAAAGTTTGGGAAGCCCTTTAGCCGTCACTTGATGCTGACACAATAAATCGGCTATATCTTCAAGAGTTCTTGAGATTTTCACTTGAAATTTTGTAGGGACATTCATAATTTAGTGTAGATTAAATAAAAAAAATTTTTGGTCCCGAGAATGGGGGGGTCCCCTTAAGTGAAAACATCGGATAACTGAAACAAACATTCAGATTTATTTACGTTTCAGTAAAACGGAGTCGACTTTAGATCGATATATTTGTTATGGTGAACACAGAAATCGAATGCGAGTTTTTTTTTTTGTTTCGAACGTTCCCACGCCACTCACACCCGCCCCTGCCGACCGAGGGGGCCACCTCCCCATAACGTGGAGAGAACGTACACCCCATAGTCCGGACTATGGAGGGTTAGTAGTAAAGGAAAATTACTGGCTACAGAATTAACATCAGCCAGTCTTATATTAGTTGTTAACCATAAACAAAAACACCATAGTTTTGACAAAACATGCAAACAGAAATATTACATATACAATTGTCTGGCAACTATACCTCAATTATAGACGAATAATAGAATTTTTTAATACATGAATGGGGTCAGAAAATGATACTCTGTTATATAAATTATTATAAATTTCACATAAAGCGCGAAGTGGATTAGTTAGTTCATAATTATGTCTAACTAGGGATAAGTTAAGAGGTAAATAATTACGTGTTCTACGGGAGGGAATATTAAATTTTATTTCCCCAGTTAAAAAGTTTGAGTCAATTTGTCCACGTAACAATTTTATTATAAATATTGCTCTAAGCATTAATCGCCTTCTTTCAAGAGTTGGAAGATCAATCAGTTTCAGACGGGTAACATACGGTGGAAGTGCTTCAAGAGGATTCCAAGGCAGACCCCTAAGAGCAAATAAAAGAAACTGGGTTTGAACCGATTCTATTTTATTAGAATAATTTTTATAAAAGCAGGAAATTATTCGCGTTTTACGAGTTTTTGGGTACTTAAATGCAACATGTAGTACATCTTACCCGTCAAATGAATTTTCGCAAAATATACATGGATTGGAAAATAAACGTCATTACTTCCTGGAAACCACATGCGAATCAAATGATTATAAGGATTAGGCGATTTAGACGAAATTTAAAATGTATATTTCATAATATAGTTTTAATTTAAGAGGGAAGTCATATATAAATTTTTGGTCAATATAATAAACGACGTAATTTAAAGATTTTTTTCTTATGCCCAAAATAAAATCTCGATAACTTTTGCGGGCACCAACCAAAAACTTAATCGCAAATGGTTTCGGAGTCAAGACATTTGTCTCTATATGTGTACCAAAAATCATTGATGTAGTACGAAAACAAAAAACCGATTTTTTGAAAATGGAATATTAAAAAATTTGCAATATTGCCCATATATATGGCATTTCCAGCAAAAGGTAAACCAAAATCGATGAAGTTTTTTCTTTAATTGTGCATAAATACGTGCAGAAACGGCAAAAAATACAAAGGAAAACCACACTTGTCATTTTTGCTTCTTGTTCTTAGCAAAATACTAATTTAATGACCATTATTGCAGACACTACAGAAATAAAAACTCCAAAATCAAAAATGTCGCGTGAGCGACCTAGAAAAATTCTTGGCAAATAAAGGATATACCAAATTTTGATAGTGCAATAATAATGCTTGATATCTCTTATTTACGTAAAGAGTATTTAAAGCTCAAAATGTTCACACAATTCGCAGAGTTTTCCCTTTACTACCATAATTTGAAAAAAATGACTTTAGACATCATTCTAAAGTCAAATTTTTTACCACTGATAGTACTCCTGAAGTGCTACAAAAAGTATTAAGGGTGAATTGTGAAAAATTTAATTGTGTTTGAATTATTTAAAATTTAATGTCTGATTTTGCCTCTGAAAGTCGTGTAAGTGACCGAAGTGACCAAAATCTGTATATGACAATTCTATAATTCTTGGAACCAAGGTGTATTTAATAAGACGTATGCATCAGATACAACAACAAATATTTTACAAACACAACATTGTTGTTATAGAAATTAAATTGTCATGCTGACAATCATATATATATATTTTTGTCAAGAACTATTCTTTGAGGAATAGTTAATGAATTATATATATAAAATAAATAAAAATAAAATTATATATATAAAATAATAATAAATAAAGTTTAAGACCTGGTCGAGATTAATTTTAAGTTTCCACATGCAGCCCATGGGTCCTTGTGATGTTGTTTATATTGTGAATTACAATCTATTTTTCTATGGAGTAGTATCTTTCAATTTTCTTGCCTTCTTAAAGAAAATTGAAAGGCAAAGTTTAAAACCATATGATTGTCTCTTACACCTTATTAAATACACCTTGCTTGTAACTACATTTCATAATATTTATACATACATATATACATTTCATAATATTGTGCAGCTCCAAAAGTTTGTAACGCCGCGAAATATTGGTCCTAGACCCACCTTTAAGTATACCGATCGTCATATCTCGACTAGCTGAGTCGATCTAGTCATGTGTGTCCGTCCGTCTGTCCATTATAATTTTTAAACACGATGCAGGCCACAGTTATGGAAAAGATCTGTTAATATTTAGGGGATGAAATGGACCAAAAACTTTATTTTTGTCGGTTTTTCTGGTCGCTCCTGAGGCCGCAATTATGGCCCAAACACCGCATAGAGAAATGGATCGGGCCAAAGAATAAGCATGCCTGTTTTGATAAAGATCGGTCAATATTTAGGGGGTCAAATGAACCCTGACTTTTGTGTGAAAAATGACAAAATTTGTATTCTATGGCGTATATATTTGCCCCTGAAGGACCAAGGCCCGAGAAGTTTATAGTGTGTTCAAGAGGAGTGGTTGACCTTTAAATTGATACCAATTATGTGGTCGTATGTACTCAGATGTGGGAGTTACACTTAAATATTTACAGGTGCAGACATTATTTTGTAACCCAATACCACACTAGAAGGCGGAAATATAGCGCTGATCGCTTTAAAATGTTCAATGAGGATCCAGGTATGGTCAGGGATATCGGGTATAATTTTTGGTCATGATCAAATCAAAATTTTGGGATGAAGTGGACCGAAAACTTAATTTTTTATATTTTTTTCGAGACGATCTATAGGCCACAATTATAATCCGAACAGCACAACACAAGGGAATCTGGACAAGTAATTGAAGGGTTGTACTCAATATTGGGAATATTCGGTAAATATGTCAGTGTAAGGAAGAGGTGCTGTCGATCTTTAATCGGGCATGAGGGTGCAATTATCACGAAATATTGCCCACGCTCAGAATAAAGGTCGGCAGCAGGGATGGTCCGTATGACGAAGTTTTAGGTTTTCGACTTTCAAAAAGGTGTAAACGTCGAATACGTCATATACCTGTCTAAAATGTAATAAATGTAGAAAATTCGAATATTATTACCATATACCGTTATTTTCAAGAATATATATTATTCTTACATATATCTGTCTATTCCTTACTAGAACTAATACAAAATTCTAAACCTTTCCAAATTTCCAAATTCATTAATGGAAATAGGTATTTTGTCAAAAACCTAATGGTTTTGGGTGGGTTTCCGACGTTTCTGACGTATGTATTATACGTCGAAAATGTATGTCATTTACGTCACTGTTTCTGACGGGCCATCTCTGGTCGGCAGAAAGTTAGAGTTCCGTGGTAGTTGTGTAGGGTATCGTATGGTCGGCCCCGTCCGACTATACTGCTCCGCTCACTGGTTTTAACTATTTTTTTCATTTTTCAGAAATGTGCTTGACATTTAGTTAGTCCAAATATTCGGTGTTCGAACTCATTCCATTTAACCCGTACTTTTGCGTATCAACTCTTCTAGGCACTACCCCAAATTTGTCGGTAGTAATTTTTGTTTCCTCGTCACTATTTTGTTGTATAGAACAACTACTATATGTATGTGATCATATGCTTTGAAAAATGTCCAGATTAATAGTCTGAAGAAACAGGGACAAGAGTAGAGTGTTCTATAGTAATGGAAATGTTACTGCTACACCTAATAACAAAATGGAATTTTACAAATCTGCTCATAAAATTAATTTTAAACCCTTGCCAACAATTATTAAATTAATTAGTTGACAATTTGTTCAGGTTTAAGTATTTAAATGGAGCAAAAACATCTCCACACCTGCTCAACCAATAAACAGATTATCACCGTAAATGTCGTCTTCTCGGGACAGATGTACCTTAACACTCTTGTTACCAATTTCGCCTCCTTAACATCGAAATATAAAATATAAAGAACTTAAAAACACAACAATAATGATTTATCGTTCGATCATCACTGTACCTGGTTTAGAGATGCAAATGAGTTTAGTTGAGTACATATTTGCTTATCAGCTATTCGTAAAATTGTTACATCCATAATTGATACATTTGTCCATCACGCTAAGAATTAACTCACACATTAGGCTAATTGGGGTAAATTGTGAATGAAATGTCTAGTTAACACCTCCTGTCTAATTGAAAGTGAACACATGCCGCAGTCACACAAATAGTCCGCACATTCATACATCTTTGTGACAGCAATCTCAGGTAATTACACAACTTTATTGATCTGCCATTGGTGCTTGAAATGTATTCACCGCCGAGTAATTGAATGGGACCATTTGTAAATAAATCTACAACTTCTATGTGCTTATAAGACACATGACATCGGTCCACTATGGGTGGAGCCATATTAATAATTCTCAGTTTCATGAAAAAGATGGAGATACAAGGTATAATAAGTAGAGACAGTAAACATACTTTGAAGAATATATTACTGTCTGAAGCAAATGTTTGGTGCGCGCTTTTTGTAAACTTTTAGTCGGCGAACGGTTAACATAAGCAACCGGGAATGTCCCGTTTCTTTGACAATTCAAAATATACGATTGGAAACCTTTGCAGACATCGAATATTGTGACATCAAGTGTTAAAATGGATACAATAGAAAAAAAAAGTGAATCTAGAGAATTTAATTCGAAGGTGAATACGTCTTTTAGCATAGAAAACCTATTAAAGACTCCACACCAATGCAATTTGGAAATTAAACAGTCAGAAACAAATGGAAAACATTCGGAAGTGTCTTCTTCATGTGCCCTTTGTAAGTCGTATGTGTTTTTATTACTTAAGAAATTGTAATCTGTAATAAAATAGTTCAATGTAGTTCAACAGAGCAGAGATTAGCATGTTTTTTATTTGAAATAATAACGTACAAATAGAAATATCAACGGCTATATTAAATACGTGTAACTTTGCATATAAATATTTGAAGTCTAAAGGATAAAAAAGTAAATTGACATAATTTTGTTTTTGTTTTGTGTTTTAAGAAAATTAAGACATTTTTTCGACGGTGTGCGCGATTTCCGATCACTGGAACCTCCGAAACCAACGGAAAACGGAATTCGAAAGAGTGCAAGTCTGGCTCTGTTATGAACTACAATTAATAACTTCACACAGAAATTATCAAAATAGCGGACCCTTATAATTCTTGTTATTAAAAAATTGCCTATTTTCGGCCACAAAAATAGGTTAGAAAATTCAATTTATCCCAGTTCACACGGTAGCTATGTACGTACAAAGGAACGTGTTAAAAATTGAAAGGGATTGTATTATTAGTTTTTGAGTTATCGTGCCCGACAATCGTAAATAATACTATTCCGAGGAAACGTGTGGAAGTTTAAGTTGCCATTGCTGTATGCTGACACAGTAAATCGGCTGTATCCGTTGAGGTTTTCACTTGAAATTTAGATGTAGATAAAAAACAATAAAATCATATGTCGAGAATCCTGTCGTATTAATAGTGTATTAGTGAATAACGATATATTCGAATTCATTAATAGATATAGATATTCACATATATTCATATCGCTGGCTTAACATGTAAATGCAATAAGACCATATTTTACAACTATACAGGCGAGACAAAAAAACAGCTTTCGACATGTGATAAATTGGACTTACCGCCTGTACTCATCAACACAAAACAACAACAAATGGGATAATGGATACATATATTCTTCATCATAATAAAATTCTATGTCGATTTATCCGTGTCATGATAGAACTGGGATTGCTATTATTCCCAGGATGGTTGATATTGCATCGGTATAGCCCCCATATAACGGTACCCCAAATGATGGAGATTTTAGACAATGATCAATCTTTGTCCAGGGTAGTCCCCATATAAAGGTGGAAGTAAATCTTCCTACTAAAAAATGTTTATATTGGTTTACTTTTTTGGGAATCCCCCATATAACACTACATCCCAAACTCTGGTATTTTGGGTAGCTTTGACATGTACTTCAACCAAATTAGCTGTAATTTTATGCTTTTGATTCTCATTGAGTAAAAAATTATCAATATTGACCCAAGATTCCGTGTATGGGGGCTGTACTACATATTTTAGGGGTTTGGGCATGTTTTCAACTAAATTAGTTTTAATTTAATTTTTCAAATGCGTATGGAGAATCAAATCTTTCTAGCAAAAATTATCAATGTCAATTTACGGTTGGGTATAGCTCCCATAGAGCGCACTATAGGTAATTTGGTCAATTGTTAAGTAAAAAGTAATTTTTTGAATTTTGGAAAATAATATTTTTTTGGTGATTCTTTAAGATTTTAAGCAACCAAAAAATTCTTAAAAAGAGTCTTAAAAGCAACCAAACTCTACACTTTGAAAATAAAATTAAAGAAAAAAGTTAAAGAGTATTTTAAAACGTTTGAAACCGCTTATTACTAGGCATAACAAGTCGTTAATTACAATGTATATTCTTAAAAAAATAATTAAAAATATAATGTTTTTAGAAGATTGGTAGAAAAAAAAAATTAAAAAACGAGTGAAAAAGCGTTAAGTTCGGCCGGGCCGAACTTTGGACACCCTCCGCCATAGATATACTGAAAATACGAAAAAGCGGACTCATACCGACAATTCTACAAACCGATTATGTAAACCATAATACAAACTTCAGAAATGTTTCACACGGTGAAAATGAGCCTCATCTAAATATTGGTTCTAGACCCCATGTGTCTTTAGACCAAATTTGTTTCAGAAAATTTTGATTTCATGCAAACTTTGCCCATCTTATTATTTCGTCCAATCATAGTTCAAGTTCAAAGATGGGAAATATCGGTCCACTCCATCTGGTACCTACCACAGAGGGGCTAGGCCTAAATGCGGGTTATAGTTCATATATAGTTCATTATCGAACCTTACGTTCTAGTTTTTTTATCTCGATATCCTCCGCAGGTGAAATGATTACAACAGAGTCTTAGAACCAAACCCAAAACGCGGAACAAATTTGATAACTATTTTAATATATAATATAATAATATTTCAGCACCCTATATCAATTCCTTCCTTCCGACGAACATGGCTAGATCGACTTAGAATTTTACCCTAATCAAGTATGTATGGGAAATTACAAAAATCTTTTAAATTCCTTAAAACTGAGGTTTGCAAGCTCATAACTCGCGAAATATGAACATATTGCATATAATTTAAATTCATTTCTATAAAATGAAGTGTTCTTGTAAAAATCTTTAAATATTGGTAATAAATAATAAGTTGCGTGGAAGCTGTGATGGTGGTAATGTGAAAAAATTGGTGAAAATGTGTTGAAGCCAACGAGTTTTTTGTGTTCCTTCCTGATTTCTGGCTAAACTACCCAACGCACGTACTTGTCACCAGTGACTAAGTTGCAGAATACCCCATGGACAATATGGTTCTAATGTATGATTTTTCGATATAGTCACTGACATTTTGAAACCGGATTTTCAGTGTTTTTTGAATTTTTCTTATAATTAGGATGCGCATCCAAATAATGGACTAAACTAATTGTAGGATTGTAGAACTCGTGATTTTGCCTCGTTTAGTGTATATCTCATGAACGTGCTCACCGTAGCTTATTTGCAATTGGGTTCCAAAGATGAAAATTTGGTGCGTAAATTTTTATAAAAAACTAATTTTTTGAATCTAAAATTAAGAAAATCCATTCAAATTCCGTGGAACCCCGCGTGATTTTAGTTTTTTTACGTACCGGATCTAATGAACCCATGTTCAATTCCGCCCAATAAAACGGCGGATATTGGTACCTTGAATATGGGAAAAACTGCAAAAACTTATTTGGACAAATTCGCGTATATAATCGCGTTTTTCTTCAAATTGATTTCACATACACTCATTCTTGTGTTATCATATTCGCGAATCTGTGTGAAAATAGGTCAAACACATATCGATACGCGAATAATATGCGTATTTTATTTAAAATCGATTGTGGAGGCACATGTTCTTTTGTGTATTTTCATAGGAGATTACTGTAATCGGAAGCGCATAAAAATCTTATGCACCTTGCGTGATTTTTAGCCATTTTTAGGGTTTTTGCATAGAAAAGTGCATCGAGCGGCATACTAAAAATTATAAATGTGCTCGCAAAAAAATTTTCAATTTTTTTTAATGGAATTTTAAAAGAATTTTGTATTTTCCCATATGTACTTTATAGTGTCGGAAAGGAATATTTCGATGAGTTACAAACGGAATGACAAAATTAATATACCCTCCATACTATGGTGGATGGTATAAAAAGGGGGTGATATGGGGACTACCCCAAAAAGGGGGCGAATATTAATAATTTTTGGTGGGTAGATTTGTTACCAAATACGACTACAAAATACCAAATTGCATCGCAGAAAAACGCGCTCAAGAACCCCAAAATACCGAACAATGGGGGTACCCTTATATGGGGGCTATCCCAAAAAATTGACCTATATTCATAATTGTTTGTGGAGAAATTTGGTACCTATTAAGAACTCAAAATACTAAATTACAGCCAATTCGGTGGAAAAATACGATCAAAACCTCCAAAATACTGAAAATTAGTACCGTTATATAGGGGCTACCAGAAAAAGTGGGCCTCTATTTATGATTTTTTGTGGAGACATTTAGTACCCAATAGGAACCCAATGTACCAAATTTCAGCGAATTCTGATTAAAAAGGTTAAAGAACACCAAAATACAGAAAATTGGGGGGTACCGTTATATAGGAACTATGCCTAAACGAGGACCGATATATCCCATCTTCGAACTTGACCTGATTGCAGGCAAATGACAAACCTATGCAAAATTTCAGCACCCTATCTCAATTCCTTCAGAAGATAGCGTGATTACAACAGGTCGGATATGGCTAGATCGTCTTAGAATTTCACCCTGATCAAGAATATATTTACTTTATAGGGTCGGAAATTAGTATTTCGATGAGTTACAAAAATTAAAAAAAATAATATACCTTCTATACTATGGTGGAGTGTATAAATCTGTAGAAAGTACCTTCTGTGCGGCAAATTCGTCCTATACATATATGTTTTTGAGTTTATCTTTAAAAATAATGCTTTAGTATGGTTCGAAATTAAATATATAAGACCAAACGTTCTTGTATTGGCAGGGAGGCGAATTCGAAGTCTTCATTTACTGTTAAATTTATAGTTTGAAGAATAAATAAACAACAAATATTTTTATTCCAACAAAAATATATGTATATGCATATTACTATCATTACGTTTTTTGAAAGATATTTTGAGTTTTTATCCTGTTCTCGTAACCCGCAAATAGGTCGTCAATGGAAAGATTATGAGAAAAAGTGGAAAAGAGGAAATGGCGAGTTTATGTTATCCTTTAAATATAAACCATCAAAAATTTAATGTTTTCAAGATTGAGTTAAAATAAAAAAGTGGCATATGAAAAAAAAATACTGTTCATTATATCCCGTGTATACTATAATCGTGTTTTTAAACCGTTTGTTGTGTATAAGAAAACTAATAAAAGTATTCGAGAAAGAATTAGTTTTTTTAGCTATATAACCGTTGTTCATTATATCCGGTTTCTACTGTGGAAATCTGCATTTCCTAAAAGCAGATTTTTGACATTTAAAAAGTCAAAAAATCGTTTAACATCGCCGTTATTACTTTTTGCCTCAAAAATTTGGAAAATTTCCCATAGTGGAACGGTACCATCATATACTCGTATTTAGGTTTCAAAAAAGTGATTTTTGTTTTTCTACTTATTTCGAACCTCCACTAATTCAAAAATTTCCCAAATTCAAAGTTTCACGTGAAATCTCCACATCTCTAGAAGACATAACCGATAGTTGAGTCAGTATCAAGCTACGACCGATGTGTTTGTCAAACTAAACACGCAAAACAGTGTTTTTACCAATGGCGGTCACTATAACCCAAGAACTAATAATCCAATCAGTTTGACATTTTAAACCGTTATTCTGTTATTCTTTGTTTTTGGTTGAAAATATGCGATTTTCCAAAAAAAAATCGAGTAGCTCGTTCGACGTTATACACCACAAAAGTAAAAACATTATTTTATATAAATGTTCACATTTAAATCAATATTTTAGTTCTTTTCATTCAAAATTTTGCATTTTTATTTATCAAGTAATAAAAACACTTTTTAACAAAGTACTGCCGAACATTTTTTCCGTGAAACCCACTCTTTTCTTCAAACCAAAATTAAAAATGTTAAAGAATTAAAAAAACTCATGAGTTTAAAATTTGTTTAAAATGTTCATTTATATGATTATACCTTACACAACTATGTTGTCAGGGTATTATAGCTTTGTGCAGCTCCAAAAGTTTGTAACGCCGCGAAATATTAGTCCTAGACCCACCTTTAAGTATACCGATCGTCATATCTCGACTAGCTGAGATCTAGATCGAACATGTGTGTCCGTCCGTCCGTCCGGCTGTCCATTATAATTTGTAAACACGATGCAGGCCACAGTTATGGACCAATCTTCACGAAATTTTGCATATAGAATGGGTTCTGGCCAATGAAGGGGATGAATGGATGGATATTTAGGGGATGAAATGGACCAAAAACTTTATTTTTGTCGGTTTTTCTGGTCGCTCCTGAGGCCGCAATTATGGCCCAAACATCGCGAATTTTTGCATAGAGAAGGGGATCGGGCCAAAGAATAAGTATGCCTGTTTTGATAAAGATCGGTCAATATTTAGCGGGTCAAACGAACCCTGACTTTTGTGTGAAAAATGACAAAATTTGTATTCTATGGCGTATATATTTGCCCCTGAAGGACCAAGGCCCGAGAAGTTTATAGTGTGTTCAAGAGGAGTGGTTGACCTTTAAATTGATACCAATTATATGGTCGTATGTACTCAGATATGGGAGTTACACTTGCTTACGTATTCAGACATTATTTAGTAACCCAATACCACACTAGAGGGCGGAAATATAGCGCTGATCGCTTTAAAATGTTCAATGAGGATCCAGGTATGGTCAGGGATAACGGGTATAATTTTTGGTGATGATCAAATCAAAATTTTGGGATGAAGTGGACCGAAAACTGAATTTTTTTATATTTTTTTTCGAGACAATCTATAGGCCACAATTATAATCCGAACATCACAACACAAGGGAATCTGGACAAGTAATTGAAGGGTTGTACTCAATATTGGGAATATTCGGTAAATATGTCAGTGTAAGGAACAGGTGCTGTCGATCTTTAATCGGGCAAGATGGTGCAATTATCACGAAATATTGCCCACGCTCAGAATAAACGTCGGCAGAAAGTTAGAGTTCCGTGGTAGTTGTGTAGGGTATCGTATGGTCGGCCCCGTCCGACTATACTGCTCCGCTCACTGGTTTTTTTATAAATTTCGTTTTAATTAGAGTAATATTGTCATATTTAAACTAAGAAAAGGGATCTATTTTCAGTTTTCGGAATTCATCAAATCGATCGGAATCTGGAGAAGATAATACAAAAACGATCGCAATGGAAATACGAAAATGAAACCATTCCGATCGGAATATGTGACATGGCTGATAATTTGAATTTGTATTCATCTGTACATATCAATAATTTTTTTATTTATGTCTATATAGCACAGATTGAAGCCAGCCAAGATGCAAAACAATTAAGCGACACTGCCGATTGCAGTCCCGTACCTGAGTTTCAGCCACATTTTCTAGGGCTAAAAACATCACCGAATATGATGGCACATTTTATGTACAACCACCTGCAGTTGGTGGGACTACAAGGTAAAAACAAAATACATACGCATGCATTTCACATTTACTTCCTGCTTGTCATTAAACTTTGATCAAATAAAATAATATATTTTTTATAATACAGTATTTTCATTTATTCCATTATTCTTTTCTATTCGTAAAAAATCATCCACTCTCGACTGTGCATTCATTTTACACAATCCAAAATAGTAGTTTTATATTTTATAATTCACGAAGAAATTTATTGCCTGGTACCGAGAATACTCATCGAATTTATTCAATTCAATCTGATCATGTTAACTTCAACACTTGGCAAGTTTTTACCAGATTTCACGATATCTGGTAACAACTTTTTAATTGTTACTAGAAGTAAATGTGTTATGTCAAAACATAGTAGAATACGGTTGTATGAAATAAAAAAATATATATTTTTGTTTTAGCCGTTTTCAAATATATATGTATATATAAAACTTATATTTGAATTTTTCCTTCCGCAGCCAAACGTTTCCGAAAGCAGGGACTTGAGCGTAAGCCTCGACAAGCTTATAGTGCCAAACAACTTGAGAGACTCGAGAAAGAATTTAAGGAAGATAAGTATCTGAGTGTCAATAAACGCATGGAATTGTCTAAATCGTTAAATCTAACTGAAGTCCAGGTTAAAACATGGTTTCAAAATAGAAGAACGAAATGGAAGAAACAATTAACGTCAAGACTAAAAATAGCACATCGCCAAAGTGTTTATGATAACACTATCGCTCTGCAACAGGTGCCATTTGATGTTAATGTAGCTGCACATTCGTCTGTGGAACACGTACCCTATTTGCCGTCCTTCTTTCTACCCGCCTTACATTTGAATAGTCACCTATCTAATATAAGTACATACCATCAAAATATACATATTTCCCAACAGTGTGCTATCCCCTCCAGTGATATTTCAAACGATTTATTGCAAAAATTCTCTCTATACAAGGTAGACACGTGACATAGATAAGAAGGATTTGCATAGCTAATAAAAAAAGTTTAATTAAATTAATAAATGCACATTTTAATCTGAGAACAATCGTGTTTGTTATTATGTCAAAAAATAAATTTGTTTTTAATATCTCCAGCGCTAACTTCCAAACTAACTTACGATCTTTAAAAAAACGCAGAATTAAAACGTATCGAATAAGTATGTTATGGTAGCTAATAAACCCCTCAGATGCTTAAGGAATACAGAACATTCTATTATGGCTTCTTACAGTAATTGAAATACATTCTTAGATGAACAATTTTTTATATTGTAATGTACCTTGTAATAATATTCAGAGATTATCTCTCTCAATTCATATTTAATGGTCCACATAATTCATTTTACAGTATGTCATAAAAATCGTTGTATCCACCTAACTGCATGAACTGTTCCATTGATTTTTTGGGAAATTTATTATTTCTACTCATTTTTCTCAATTGTATTAGATCATCAAAAAATCGTTATTAGGTTAGGTTGAAAGAGGAGTGGTTTATGCCACCACATATCCAATAATAGGATATATACTTAATAAAGTGAAAGGCCTGTTGTACGGTCTAGAAAGAAAAGAGAGTTGGGTGAAAAACATCACAAGATTGGGCTTCTTATACTTATGAGAATTCTGTGTTCTTAGTGCAGTCGTTTACACTTTTCCATTCCAGCTCGCACCCCATCTTCTGTAAATGTTGCTCTAGGCTGAGATGTCCTGTGAAAGTACCTGACAGTCTGCTGATTTCTGTTTTGTTAAGCATTAAGAATTCTTTTGTCTTATATTCATTTGGATCTCTCCATAATAATTACGTCATTCTAAAGATTTAGCATTATTCACGACTACAGTGGATAGGACAATAGTACTTCTAGCAAATAGATTGGCTATCTCATTAGCTACCCATATAATTCGAAAGTTATCGCTTTTCTGACCAGAATTTAAACTTTAACATTTTATAGCTTGGACCTCCAATTGAACTTAAAAGCTACCCAACACCAAATAATTATTTAACATTTTTTTATTCTTAATTCAGCTTTGTAGTTATTACGAAAACCAAAACAAAGAAATTATTTTTTTTTTGCTGCACCTTCATTGTCAAAAGTTATATTTTTTTTATTTCCACATTATTTTCATACTTTTAAAATTTTCAAAAGATCGAAAAATCGGAAAAAATCGGTATTTTTAATACACATCTTCGAACCTGACAGCAAACATAGAAATAAACCAGATTAGGCTTGGAAGCATGTATGTATAAATCAGGAGGGACAACCGACCATGACTAAATCGTAGTTGTGGATTATGATAATATTTAATAAATGGTGGACATAAACCGGAACGACACGATTTACATATCCAGAATCATATATCGCTGACTTATTGTGAAAAGGCAATAAGTCCACTTTTTCTAGAAATTAAGATTTTGATACATTTTGGCATTTGGCGGATTCAAACAAGGTTTATTCATAAAGTTAACAGGGAGCCTTAATCTTCTCTTCCTGTGAACATTTTAATCACGTAATACAAACCAGAACTGGATAAAAACTCAAAATATCTTTGAAAAAACGTAATAATAGTATGGTGCACGTATATTTTGGATCGAATAAAAGTATTTTTTTGTTTATTTATTTTTCAAACAATAAATTTGACTGTCAATAAAGACTTTGAATTCGCCTCCCTGTTACCCTTATGAATAAACACCTTGATTTCAAGACTTATTCAATTGGTCCTTGTTTATGATTATACCCTGGGTTTCAAGGTTTATTCAGTTGGTCGTTGTTTATGATTAGACCTTCATCCACAAGAGCGATTGATTTTAAATGACTGGGATGTGTGTGTCATTTAGCAGAACGTCCGAAAGGAATGCTCCGGGCACATGTGTCTTGTCTTGAGGTTTACAGAAAGTCGCTTGGCTTGTCTTTGCGCATTCGTTGACAGCAAATTTACTCCATCGCACCATAGGTCAAATGACCAGTTTTTCTCTGCAATATTGAAAAAAATCAAAGTGTCGTTCTTCAGGAGTTGTTGTTGATGTTTTTGTATTTAGAACACTCTAAAATAGAGACACGTGATATTTATTAGTGCTAAATATAAAGTACCGTTAAACATCTGGACGCGCTCAATAAAATTTATTCTATAAATATGCTTACATTTCAGTGGTCCTTAGTCATCTTTGAGTGTGTATTATTTCGATTTGTTTACAATAATTAATTAGTGTAAAATGGAAGATATAGATACAAGTGAGCATATTTATAATAAATCAACATCTTTTATCTGGCAACCTCCGTATAAAAAAATCGATCTTTTTGAAATATGGCGAAAAGAAGGTAACAAAAAGAAAAAAACCTGGTGCTGTTTTCAAACATGTAGTGAGCAAAATTGATGTCAACAACATTTCGGATGAAAGAGAGACATTTTTAAAGCAAATAGAACATTTATTTTGCTTAAAATTATCTCAAAATTTGGAAAAATGTCACAGAAAGATAAATGTTTTCAAAGACAAGCAATAAGGAAAGATCAAAAATCGGACGGAGTCATATATATAATACCTTTTACCACTTTGGGTACAAACAAAAAATGATAATGTGTACAATATTGTTGATAGAAGAGACATATCATCTTTGGATGACCATTGACATGGAATCGGGTAAAAAACAAATATGATCTACATAGATATTTGAGCCAATAAAAACCATACACATGACAATCTGAAATTTATAAGAAAATTGTATGTCAATCGCATAAATATTGGACGTTTGGTGCACCATTTACCTAAAATCTCAATATGGACCTATTTCAAGGGAAACTTCATAGATGTCAAACTGGACTGAATTCAGTACGCTGTGAAAAATTTCGTTTAAATCGGACCATTATTGGAGAACGAAACTATATATGTGTGCTATACATAAATCTGTACCGATTTCAACAAAACTTCACAGATGTCAATCTCGACTAAATACCGTACGCTGTGCAACATTTTGTCCCAATTGGGCAAACAATTTCAGTTTGGTGCACCATTTACCTAAAATCGGACGAAACTATAAATGGGAGCAATATCAAAATCAGAACCGATTCCAACAAAACCTCGCATACATCAATCTGGACATAATTTAGTACTCTGTGTAAAATTTTGTATCAATCGGACGAAACTATATATGGGAGCTATATCTAAATCTGAACCGATTTCAGTAAAACTTGACACATATTAATCTAGACCTAATTCAATACTCTGTGCAAATTTGTTTCTAAATCGCACTAATATTGGTAGTATGGTGCACCATTTACATAAAATCGGACGAAAATATATATGGGAGCTATATCCAAATCTGAACCGATTTCTTTCAAATTTAACAATAACGATTCAAGTAACAAAAAAATTATGCTAGAACTGATAATAAATCCCAAACTTTTTGGAGAAAAAAATTTTGGAATTTTTATTTGGATTTTGGGTGGGTTTCCGACGTATCTGACGTATGTATACGTCGGAATTGTTTGTCACTTACGTCACTGTTTCTGACGAACCATATGTGAACTCCACACTTTAAAAGTAAATTAAAGAAACATTTCTTTTTAAATTTAAGCGAATTTTGCGTTATTCATAATTTTTTGCAGAGAACTTAAGAATAAAAAACATTTTTATATTTGGCAAAGAAACATATTGTTGTTTATAAAGTCCCCGCTAACAAAGTTGACAATGAAAACAATTTGGTATAAACCAACAAAAAAGGCTGATTGCCTACATGACACATATTCGTCTTAAGTACCATCAAATTCTAAGACTGATTTTATGTTGTCTATATTCGCACAGACGGTGATTTTTTCAAAAACTCGCACTTCGATAATGTTCACTCTTACGATACTTATTTGCTATTTTACAATACCAAGCCCCTTTGAAACTTCCTCTGTAGACGCGCTTACTGTTCACGCAATGCATTACTTAATCGCCTTTAATAAGATCTTGCTCCTATACAGGGTCCATGTCTAGTTATTATTATTTTTTTTTTTTTGGAAAGGCGTTTGGTGACAATATCTTTACTTCCCTGTATCCCAGATGGCTCTGTATAAAGTTTTACTCACTTGAGTTCAACTTATTTTACCGTCACAGTAATTTAAATTTTAAATATTTATCATATTTAAACTTTTATTTTATCAAATAATTCACTTACATGATAAACTGAACTTAAATTAAATTGTGTGCTATATTGTCCATCTTTTGGTTTTTGCTTTGGAAACTTCCTTGTCTGGGATCCCTTTTATTGGGCGTGAAATCCTTCATATTTTGTTGTGCGCCAAAGCAAAGAAAGTATTACAATCTGGTACTGACTTTGTATGACAACGTCCTGATAATAATACTCCCTATTTGGGTAAATAGTTTCTTCTTAATCTCTACTCTTATTTCAGGTATTCGGTATAAGATAAGTGAATCAGAATGTGTGAACAAATTTTGAAAATTAGTACTAAAGGTACTAAAAAGTACTAAATATTATACTACGATTGAACAGGTAGGGATAAATAGGAAATTTGGTATGTAGCTTAAACCATTACAATAGAATGATGTGCAAAAATATTTTTTGGAAATTAGTAAATATGTACTAAAAACTGTATTACGCCGGAACGGTTGGAACTACAACTCTGAAATATGGTATGCAGCTTCGTCATTAAAAACAAATGACGAAGCTGCGAACAAATTTTCGAAATTAGTACTAAAGGTACTAAAATGTACTAAATAGTAAACTACGATGGAACTAGTAGGAATAGATAACTGAAATTTGGTATGTAACTTAAGCTATTACAAAAAGAATCATAAGCAAACTAATTTTTTGGAAATTAGTGGTATAATATATTTAAAAGTTATAAAATGTCTAAACGTGAGATTCGCATATAGCTTTAACTATTACAAGTATAATACTATGCACACTACTATGCACTTTGGAAATTAGTAATGAAGTGATCAAAATACTAAATAATATCTTACAATGGAACTGGTATAAATAGAAATATGAAACTTAATACGTAGCTTACTCTATTCCAAATAGTATAATGGAACCTGAAGAAATAGAAATCTGAAACGCTGTACATAGATTTAACTATTACAACCAGTAAGGAAAGTAGTAAAGTCGGACGAGGCCTACTATATGATACCCTTCACCACTTTGGGTATATTCAACAGATGAATCCTAATAGACGTCGCATTTTAAAGGACCAGTAAAATCATATTGGATCCATAAACATGTCATTCTGCAACCGATACTAAATTTTTCATTTGGACAGATATAGAAGCTATATCTAAATCTGAACCGATTTTCAGGAAACTTAACACACCTCATTCTTAATTCCTTACGCTGAGCCAAATTTCGTGCAAATCGAAAGATATATAGGGACTTTGGTGCACCATTCACATTAAATCGGACGAAAATATATATGGGAGCTATATCTAAATCTGAACCGATTTTCAGGAAACTTAACACACATCATTCTAGGCTTTATTCCTTACGCTGTGCCCAATTTCGTGCAAGTCGAAATATATATAGGGACTTTGGTGCACCATTTACCTTAAATCCGACGAAAATATATATGGAAGCTATATCTAAATCTGAACTGATTTTCAGGAAACTTAACACACATCATTATAGACATAATTCCTTCGTGCAAATCGAATGATATATAGGGACTTTGGTGCCCCATTGACATTAAATCGGACGAAAATATATATGGGAGCTATATGTAAATCTGAACCGATTTTCAGGAAACTTAACACACATTATTCTATGCCTATCTCATTACCCTGTGCCAAATTTCGTGCAAATCGAGAGATATATAGGGACTTTGGTGCACCATTTACATTAAATCGGACGAAAATATATATGGGAGCTATATCTAAATCTGAACCGATTTTCACGAACCTTAACACACATCATTCTCGATCTAATTCAGTACGCTGTGCCAAACTTCGTGTAAATCGAGAGATATATAGGTACTTTGTTGCACCAGTTACCTTAAATCGGACGAAAATAAATATGGGAGCTATATCTAAATCTGAACCGATCTTCACGAATCTTAACACACATCATTCTCGACCTAATTCAGTACGCTTTGCCAAATTTCGTGTAAATCGAGATATATATATATATATATATAGGGACTTTGTTGCACCATTTACATTAAATCGGACGAAAATATATATGGGAGCTATATCTAAATATGAACCAATTTTCCCAATTTCAATAGGGTTCGTCCCTAGGCCAAACAAGTTACCTATGCCAAATTTCATCCAAATCGGATGATAAATGCGACTCAGAAAGTGATTCTATGCATATTCTCAAAATGAACCATGGATCTATCTCGATTATTTTTGCCTGTTACAAACATATGCACAATGACATAATACCCTGTACCACAGTGTGGTGAAGGGTGTAAATACTATGCTATACAGTAATATATTTTTTGAAATTAGTACTAAAGTGGTACAAAATATTAAATTATAATGGAAAAGTTAGAGATTGAAATCTGAAATTTAGTATGTAGCTTAACTACTACAAATAGAGCACCATGCTTTTACTAAATATTGTATCACAGTGAATGGTAAAAAATATAAATGTAAATTTAAAGTACAAAAATGTCTCTTAGTACAAATAAGAGGCTTGGTTTATTGGAAATTCGTACGAAATTGCACCAAAAATACAAATTATTGCACTTATATTATATTAAATACTTATCTGGAACTATGACAATAAATATTTATACATAAATATTTTGCAGAACTAAGTTCTAAAATGGACTTAAAAGTATAATACATTGTATACGGCGTTACGGTACAAGGCTTTTTTATGAAAAACGACGCTTTACGACGCTTTTGTATGATATTTGCACTTAAAGTACTAAATTTTGTATGTATATTTAGCTATAACATTTTAAAAAAGTTTTTTTTTTTTTTTTTTTTGAAAATTTGTTGTAAAAAGTACTATGTAGGAAACGTTAGAGACAGACATCCGAATTTTAGTATTTACCTTTGACTATGGCAAATAAATGTTTATAAAATATTTTTCGAAAATTTGTAACAAAAAAAAAGTGAAACTACTAAAGTGTTGTCACGTTTAAATTCAAATGTTTCAATCATTTCTAAAATAATATTACTGATATATTTCCAATGATGTTTCCAGCCACATTGGAAATATATTATACTGCAGCTACTTCCGATATAATGAATATGGGCTGGATCTTTACACTTTTTTTTACAGAAAATATAAAAATAAGTAAGTTGTACTCGATTTAGTAGGATAGAAGCACCAACGTTTCTTTTCGGAAGAAAAAAAAACCTATAATTATAATTTTTCAAATTTATATTTAATACAAAAGTATATTGTTTAGCTAAATTTATGTTTATTTATTTTTAACTATAAAAAGAATTGCTAACAAGGTAGCGGGCCTATGCTAGTCTGTATATATATAAAAGAGTTGCGTTATAGGTGACTGATTGATCATCAACACCCAGACGAAACGGATAAAGCTAGAAACTTGAAATTTGCCACACAGGTGGTGTTTGGTGCGTAGGATGAGGATGAGATAAGGCTGTTACAAAATATTAAATTTGAAATCAGAAAATCAGTATGTAGCTTGAATGTTACAAATATAGTGATATGCATAAATATTTTTTTGAAAATTGTACTAGACTAAATAGTAAAAATATAAATGTAAATTTATAGTATAAAAATGTCCAACTCTTAGTACAAATAGGAGGCTTGGTTTATTAGAAATTCGTACAAAATGACACCAAAAATACAAAATATTGCACTGTGTGGGAAAAAGTATAATTCTGAAATTCGGTATGTTATTGAATACTTATCTGGAACTATGACAATAAACATTTATACGTAAATATTTTGCAGAAAGAAGTTATAAAATGTACTAAAAAATAAAAACATTGTATACGGGTAGATATAGTATTTGGGTAAAGGCTTTTTTACACTTTGTTTGATATTTATACTTAAAGTTCTAAATATGGTATACGACAGAAAAAGTAGAGGTAGAGTACTGAAATTTAGTATGTATATTTAGCTATAAAAATTAAAATTGTTGTTTTTTGAAAAATTTGTAGTAAAAAGTACTAAATAGTAGTTTGTAGTATAGGTACGCCATAAATTCTAAATTTCTGAAATTTTAATGGAAAACTTCCCAAAAAGGCAGGTATCTTCATAATAAATGATGCGCTGTGCCAAATATTATATTACAAATATTATATTATGTCGAAGAAGCGAAAGATGACATGGGGAAATACCCCAAAATTCAAACAACGAAAAGCAGTGGATACCATCAGCTTCAACAGATTCCAATCTCTGTCGGATTCAGATGATGAGGACAGTATCGAAAATGGTGAAATACCTTTACACAAAACAAAGGTTCCTCCAATACTAGTTGACTCATGTCACAATCTAACTAAAATAATTCTTGGCCATACTTGTAAGTATAAGAGGATGTCTATTGGAACGAAAGTTATTCCAAATACTGTGGCAGATTTTGAAGAAGCCGTAAAGAAGTTCAATTCTTCACTCATGCATTGGTAGATGAAAAGAGATTTAAGCAAGTTCTTTCTGGACTACTTCGATTAGCCCTGGATACAATTAATGAAGAATTCAAGAGTTGTTTCAATATAGAACCATTAAGTGTAAAAGAAATTCCAACGAAAAGTAGTAATCCAAACGATGCAATCTATATGATTGAGTTTGACAAAAATCAGGTGTCTAAGAATGAAGTGAAGAAAATAAAATATTTCTGTGACATAGGGGTGCATTGGAGAAACCCATTAAGAAAGAAAAAGGGAGCGACTCTGTGTACCAAATGCGTTGCGTATGGTCATGGATCATCAAACTGCCACCGAAAGAATATATGTCTACTGTGTAGTGGTAATCATGATTATTCAACATGCCAACTGAATAAAACAACAACAAATGGACCTGTCATATACAAGTGCTACAATTGCATAAAGAAGGGGTTAGCTAATGTAAACCATCGTGCAGATGATAAGAACTGCCCTTTACGAAAAGAGTATTTGGAAATTAGAGCAAAAGCTTCAAGTCGAAATCACCCAAGAAATTTTGGTGTAGTGAATTTATTCCTCCAGTAAATTTTCACACGAATAATGAACAACCCAGCAGTAATTCTAGATTATTTGATAGCAAAATCTCCTATGCGACAAAGGCCAAATCAACTCCTCATGAAGATGATGATAACATTTCTAATGAACAAATCCTACAAATATATTTTGATGCAATTGATGCATTACAGCAGTGCAAGGACAAATATGACAAAATGAGAGTGCTTGGTATGATGCTCAAATATGTCATATAAGCATCATAACCTTAATGAATTTCACGTTATGCACTATAATGTACAAGGCATAACAAATTCCTCATCCATTATTGAAATGGAACATGTTCTAAATGAAAAAAATGTTGATATTATTCTCTTAAATGAGACATTCTAAAAACCAAAACACAAACTAAAATTTAGAAATTATACTGTTTACCGAGAAGACAGAAGAAATCATGGAGGAGGAGTTCTCATTGCAATAAAAAATGGAATCCCACACCAAAGAATGCCAATGATCCAAACATCGTCAATAGAAAATATTTCTATAGTTGTTCACATAAATAAAAGACAGATAAGGCTAATGTCAGCCTACTGTCCTAAATAAACACCAAATTTTATTAATGATATTAAAAAAATTACGGACACTTCAGACGATTTTTTTATTTTTGGAGATTTTAATGCACAGCACAAATCATGGAATTGTCTTCAAAATAATACTGCCCAGCAAATTCCATCCGTAATTGATCTGATGCTTACAAACTCGGGACTACAATTATCTGATTTGAAGACTTTCCCAAAGCTCTTGAATTCAGACCATATTCCAATTTCATGTAGAATCTTCGGATCAATTAAAGTGGAGGTTCAGCAGTTTAAGCTTTATCACAAAGCCAATTGGAATCTAATACGACGATACGTTGATGACAGTATCAAAAACGCGAATCTAGACAATGCAATAATAACGCAAATGAACGTGGAAGATATACTGTCAAAAATTACAACAATTATACAGCATGCTGATGAAAATGTACCAGTTGCAGAGAGAAATAATTGGCAAAAAAGGCTCTCGACTTTATCACTATATCTGATTGGTCAACGAAACAGAAATATCAGCTGGAATAAATTTTTAACATCGTTGCCACCTGGGAAAAAGAAATTTTGGCTGCTAACCAAAGCAATTCGCCAGTCGAAACCCAAGATTGGAACCATTACAATAGATGGCGCTGAAGTTGATAGCAAAGTGGAAACGGCAAATATCATAGCCAATGTTTTCGAAAATGCACATAATCTAACATCAAACAATATTTCATCGCAAGAACGAAAAGTATTGCGTCATATAGAACATCTTAAGAGACAAACTATAATTGACGATAATGATTATGAACCGACAAATATAGAAGAAGTAAAATGGTTTACAAATAATTTAACAAAATTCAAAAGCTCCTGGTTTGGATGGAATAAAACCTTTGATATTAACAAAAAATCCCTATTCTGTTTTTACAGTGGTTACAAAGATTTTTAACTGGTGTTTAAAAAATTTTTATTTTCCAAAAATATTCAAAGCTGCCAAAGTAGTTCCAGTGTTAAAAATGGAAAAAAATGCAAAACTGACTAATCGCTTTTACTGAAGACTAATCGCTTTTACTGAAGATAATTCTATCTTCAAAGAAGAACAATTTGGATTCAGAAAACAACATTCAACAGTTCACCAAGTAAAACTCATAGTAAATATTATTAAAAACAACAAAGTACAAAGAAAAAGTACTGGATTGATAGTTTTGGATATAAAAAAGGATTTTGACTCTATTTGGCATGATGGTTTGATTTACAAACTGAATAATTTTGGTTACCCAATATATCTGCAAAAACTAATACATACTTTTCTAAATGAAAGAAGTTTCAATGTTTACATTGAAGACTGTAAATCCACTTCCAGACTTATTAAAGCAGGTGTACCTCAAGGGTCTATACTTTCACCAGTTTGAAGGGGATGAGACTCCTTGAAGTTAGTATTAATATTATTATAAATATTTAGGGTCAAAGCCAGACTTAATGTCAAAGCTGTCCACTAAATATAATATTATTTTATAATTGCACGAGGCAAGAACAGTGTCAAAGCACAAGTTCGCCTACGCACAGGTTTAATATTTTTTATAATATTTTATTTATTATTTGCCTCTCTAGGCTTTTCAAAAAAATGCGCTGATGTTTGTTTAATTTTTGGTGATGTTTATTATTCCGCAAATAGTCATCGAATGCCTAGTTTACAAGAATTGGTTATGATTATATTAGAATTCGGAAGCAAACAAAGTTTTGTAACAAAGAGTAATTGAGAACAAATCTTGCAATGAGTGAACATAAACTTTCCAATTATTCCAATAATGTTACATTTGAGTAAAATATGATCAATAACACTAATGTTAACAAGTATAAGTCATATTGGGAAATTAATATAATTTTGTTAAGAATAATCATTAGTCAAATTATAAAATAGTGAAAACAACATAACGTATATAAGTAATAGTAATAATTATGTGAAATGCTTCGTTACAGGCTCCCCCTCTGCCACTGAAATAGTCCCGATGATGTGGCAGGATCTACTTTTTGTTTTGCCTTGGCCGAAGAATTCTCTTAGTTTCCGCATTTGTAGTTTGTACTTCTTCTTCAGACGGTGTATGTGTGTTAGTTGCTTGGAAATTTTTGTGTTGATCAAAACTTGATGTTGTGTGTGTGTCATTTTTGTTGTTGATTGTTTCATCTCTTGTTGCATTTGACTCCTTGATTGCTGTTTTAGGACGTCCACGTTTTCTCAAAGGATATATAGGTGTATCCGTGGATCCCTGATATGGAGTGAGATCTGATGCATGATATGTTCCTAAAGGAATGTCAGGATTATCTTCTGATGCAATCGTGAAACATGTTCCTTTTCTCTCTATTATTTTATAAGGTCCATCACGACGGGGTACAAATTTAGATGTTAAATTATCACCTTTGTTACTTAATATATGTGTTGCTACCAGGACTTTATCTCCAATATTATATTTTATGTTTGGTATACGTTTTGCATCGGGGTATGATTGGTTTCGATCTTGAACCTTATCTTCATTTTCCTTCACGTTTCTCAAAATATCGGCTAACTTTCTCAAATGAGGAGTTATTTGAGGAATAAAGTTTTCAGAAACAATAATCGATTTTAAATCGTGGTGAGCTTCCATTGGACTTCTCAGCTCTCGACCAAAAGTAATATATGCAGCTGTATATCCTGTACTCTCACACTTTGCAGTATTCATAGCAAATCTAATCATATGTAGATGTATATCCCACTTGGTGTGATCCTTCCCAACATACATAGCAAGTTGAGCTTTCAAATCTCGGTTTTTTCTTTCCACCGGATTTGCTTGAGGATGATATACAGGGGTAAAAGTTTGATCAATTCCCAAACAATACGTTAGTTTTTGCATTATTGCAGATATAAATTGACTTCTATTGTCAGTATGAATTCGTCTTGGAACACCATATCGCAAGATCAATTCATTCAAAATTAATATCGCACATTTTTCGGCAGTAGCTTCCCTTAATGCAAATAGTTCAATCCAACGACTACATATGTCTTCCATTACCAGTATCCATTGATATCCTTGCGAAGTCCTTGGAAGTGGTCCAACAAGGTCTATAGCAACAACTTCAAAGCGTTGATTACTTGAGACAGTGCGATATAGTCCTTGTGGTTTGAAATTTGTTGATTTATAGCGTTGACATTGATCACATTTTTTCACATAGTCGGCGATTTCTGCCCTCATGCCTTTCCAATAATAATGTGGAGAAATTCGGTTGATTGTTCTTTCAATGCCGTAATGTCCTGCTGTGGGATCGTCATGGAAACGCCATAATATTTTATTTCGCATCGATTTTGGTAGTACTAATTGACCATTTTCCGTATCTTGATCGGAACAATAGCGATATAAAATTCCATCTAGGAGAAAGAATCCTTTGCTGGTGTATCTGCAGAAGTCCATACTATCATTTTCGAAAGCACTTATTATAGTTTTTATTTCTTCGTCTTCAAGCTGATAATTTCTAATTTCGGCAGCACCTTGTCGTGAAAAATCTATGTAAAACGAAAAACATTCGCAGCATTCTTGGACGTGTGCTTCTTTGGAACATGGTGGCCTGGATAGGGTGTCTGCTACGACGTTTTGTCGTCCTGGAGTATATCCAAATTGTATATTAAAATACTGCAGCTCTAATGCCCACCTCGCTAAACGACCTGTCGGAGTTTTAAGGCTAAAAAGCCACTTCAATGGTTGGTGATCAGTAAGGACAAATATTTCCGAACCCTCAATATATCCCCGGAACTTCTTTACTGCCCAAACAACGGCTAAGGCCTCTCTTTCTGTTGTTGAATAGTTCCTTTCTGCGGGTAGCAAAAGGCGACTTGCATACTCAATAGGGTGCTCCTTTTCTTTCTCCCCCTGGAGTAAAACAGCTCCGAGCGCATAATTACTTGCGTCCGTTTTCAAGATAAATGGTTCAGCTTCATTTATTTGTTGTAAGATTGGAGGTGTTGCAAGGAGATGTTTCAATTTATTAAATGTTTCATCTTCAACTTTAGTCCATTTCCATTGTGAGTTTTTCTTTGTAAGACTTGATAATGGTTTTGAAATTTCGGCAAAATTTGGTATAAAACGACGATACCACGAACATGTTTGTAAAAACGAAATCAACTGCTTTAAATGTTTAGGACATTCTCTTTGTAAGACAGCAGTTGTTTTTTCAGGATCAGGTTTTAATCCGTCTTTAGTTAAAATGTGACCTAAGTACTTTACTTGAGGTTTGCAAAACTTACACTTTGCTCTATTGAGGTGCAAGTTAAAAGATTTTATTCTTTCGAAACATTTTCTTAGATCACAAATATGTGACTTAAAATCTTTTGAGCATATTATGATGTCATCCAGATACGCTAGAATTGTTATTTGAGGAAGACCATTTCGAAATTTATCCACAAGCCTTTGAAAAGTTGCTGGAGCATTCTTTAATCCAAATGGCATCCTGTTAAATACGTACATACCAAAGGGTGTTGTAAATGCTGTTTTTATTTTATCTTTATCAGCCATTTTTATTTGCCAATATCCAGATTTTAAATCGATTGTTGACATAAATGATGATGCTTTTGCAGCATGCAACAAATCATCCATCCTTGGTAGAGGATACTTGTCTGTTGTAGTGATCGCATTTAATCGGCGATAGTCTACACAAACTCGAACTTCTCCGTTCTTTTTCGGTACCAATACTACAGGAAATGCCCATGGAGATTCTTCTTCTTTAATAATATTTTTCTCCAACATATCATCTATTTCTACCTTGAGTTTTTCTTTCATCTTTGGAGAAATGTGATATGGAGGACAAGAAATTGGTTTGTGGTCTCCTGTATCAATAAAATGTTCCACCTGTGGGATTGGCTTTGGATTATCCTCAAAAACATGCTTCATTTCTTCCAATAAGTTTTCTAATATCTTTCTTTGATCTTCATTTAAATTGTTAGCTTCATTTTCTCTTAATTTAAAATCAATAGCATTTAATTGAATCAACGACTGAAATTTATCAGTATTTTTATTATATTTTACGCGTTTTAATGGTGGAAATAAGTTTGATTCCGTAATTGTAGATGAATCTGGAGGAATACTTCCTTCAAAAATCTTGTTAATTCCACCTGGCGAATAATCATAAACTGTGGAAATATCTGAATTCTTCGGTGTAGATTTTCCATCTTGTGGTAATGTATTCGAATTCTCAAACCAACCCAGAAATTTATCTACCGAATTGTATTCCATTATGTTGGCTTGAGTGAGAGGTATTGATTTTACCAACATAGGTTCATTCATTTTGAATTCAAAATTTGTATTGGGGTCATCTTTAAAATGCCAATTCCTTTGGGCTAAATCCAGGACGATTCCAGCTTGTTCGAGGAAATCTATTCCCAATAAAGTTCTATTGCTTTTGGCCCAAGGCAAGCAAATGAAACGAATGCGTTTTAAACGCTTTCCAATAATGATCTTAACGATCGTTGAATAAACAACTTCTTCTCGGGGTATACCATCAGCCATAATTATTTCCGCTTTAACCTCTTGAAAATCGACTTCCATTGTTTTTAATTTCTGAAACAATGTATATCCTGCAACGCTTGTACGTGCGGCTGTGTCGAAGTAGGCTTCACCTTTAAGAGCATTAATATTTATATCCACTGTGGGTACATTTCTTCCAACTATATTGTTATTGACTGCATTAAAGTCTAGTTTATTTGGGCTATTCAATGGGTTGTTTTTATTGCAATTTGGGCAATTTGACCTATAGTAGCCGGCAGCACCGCAGCCATAACAATTTAATGTGGTTTCTTGAACTTTTGGCTGTTTTTTCCTGTCAGCCTCAAGCTTCTTATAGCACGATTCAGACGTGTGATTCTTTTTTCTGCAATATGAGCAGCGAAGTAAGGATTTATCAATATTTTCCGTATGATGACTTTTTGCATTCTTTATCTGGTCAGATTTTGGCCCCTTATTTTCCAAGATTAGCATTTCTATTTCCCTGGCTTGTTGTAGCAAATCTTGAAA
>NW_026887009.1:0-8256 GCF_032173495.1 Musca vetustissima
TTTTTCCTAACCTTCAATTTATAATTATTTAATTATTTACTTTCAGTCCTTCTATATCAACCGGCAAATGGCAATCGACCTCAAGGATACTTTCGTAATATTTGCTCATATCGCAGTACACCGTTGGTAAGCTTTTGTTTGTTACGAAACTGAAATATAAGTCCTGACAAATTATGTAATCTATGTTACAGCCAGTCAGTGAGCCAAAACGTCACCTGAATGCCATACGTGAACAAATGCAAATTAGAGCGACGCTACAGGGACCTGAAATAGATGCGTACATTTTACCCTCCTACGATGAGCATCTCAATGAAGAGACAAGTGCCAGAGATCAACGTCTCAAGTATTTGACAGGATTTAGTGGAACGGATGCCTTTGCTGTGGTCACCTTAAGAGGTGCTGCCTTGTGGGTCCAGAATCGTTATGTACAACAAGCCGATGGTGAATTGGATTGTGATTGGGAAATTTATCGCATGAATGATACGGTGACCATAATTGATTGGTTAGGGGTAAGTTTTGAAAAAATAATAATTAAATACATTTAAATTTATTTTAAACATGTTTTCATTTTTTGCAGTATCATTTACGACCTGGTCAACGTGTTGGAGCCGATCCCCACCTGGTGCCACATCATTTGTGGCGTAAATGGGAACGTGAATTGGAAGATCGTATGTTGAAGTTGAGAAATGTCAACAATAATCTAATCGATTTGGTGTGGAAAGATCGTCCCGAACCGGATCTAATTAAAATTCAAATATTACCAAAATCATATGCCGGCGAAAAATGGGAAGATAAAATCAAAGAGCTGCGTGAAAGATTACATCATTTTAAATGTGATGCAATGATTGTTACGTCTCTGACAGAGATTGCGTATTTGTTGAATATTCGTGGCCGGGATTTGCCATTTACACCGGTTATTAAGGTAGGTGTTCCGATAAATTGTACACCGAAATATGGGGGAGGATGACAATTTCATTTGGGATATTAAAATATCAAAACATAAGAAAGAAAAGGATTCGAATTAGAAGATTCGAAACGTTACACTGAACGGAATCTCCTGATTATGAACTTAATTAGGTTGCAAAGTGATATTTAATAATTTCAAAATAAATATTTCTTTAATTTCCAGGCCTACTTGATTGTTAGTCACCATGACATTTTCCTATATGTCGATCGTTTTAAGATGACCCTGGAAGTATCGGCGCATTTGCACACCGATTGTTATAATTCGTTGTGTGTTAAGTATGTTCAATTTACATAATTTTATTTTATTTTTAATTATTTTGATTTTTATTTCTCAGATCCAAAGATTACCAACAAGTCTGGAATGATATACGCACCTATTCACAAATATGGCGTAAGGTCTTGGTGCCAGCTCCATGTGTCCAAGAATTGGGCGCTTCGGAAATGGTCTATTCATCATTCCCGGAGAAAATAATTTTCGAACATATGTCACCGATTATTATGATGAGAGCCCAAAAGAATTCCGTTGAACAGGAGGGTATGCGTATGGCTCACATAAGAGATGGTGCGGCGATTTGTGAAGCTATGAGTAATTTGGAAACAAGGGTAGGTATTGAGAGAATTGAAATGGCGTTCTACAAAACTAAACAGTCCCACTGGCCGACATGTGAGAAATAGGTCCATATAGAATGTCCCATTAGAAACCCCAATGGAGTGGCGTGGCGTGGATTTTTAAAAATATTTTTTTTTTCACGGACCAATGGAAGCGTGATTTGTATACCCTTCACCACACTGCGGTACAGGGTATTATGTCTTTGTACATATGTTTGTAACAGACAAAAGGAATCGAGATAGACCCATGGTTCCTTTTGAGAATATGCATGGAATCACTTTCTGAGTCGATTTACGCATGTCCGTCTGTCCGTCCGTCCATGTATTTTCGTGAACAAAGTAAGGTAAATGAGTCTCTAAAGTCCCTATATATCTTTTGATTTGCACGAAATTTAGCAAAGGGTGCTGAATTGAGGTTAGACTGATGTGTGTTAAGTTTCGAGAAAATCGGGTCAGATTTAGATATAGCTCCCATATATATTTTCGTCCGATTTAAGGTAAATGGGGCACCGAAGTCTCTATATATCTTTCGTTTTTCACGAAAATTCGCACGGGGTACCCAATTTGAGTCTAGAATGACGTGTGTTAAGTTTTGAGAGAATCGGTTCAGATTTAAATATTTTTTTTCCGATTTTATGTAAACGGTGCACAAAAGTCCCCATATATCTGTCGATAGGCCAGAATGATGTGTGTCAAGTTTCGAGAAAATTGGGTCAGATTTAGATATAGCTCCCATATATATTTTCGTCCGATTTAATGGAAATGGGTCTCTAAAGTCCCTATATATCTTTCGATTTGCACTGAATTAGGTCCAGAATGATCAAGTCCCTTGACTGTATTTCCCTCTTTTTGAATACATTTACTTATTTTAATACATTAATTTCTTTCTTTCAGTTCTACACCGAACAATGGACCGAAGAGAAAATTAAATACGAAGTAGAGCGATCTCGCCTATCACAACAACATGCCAAGGGCCTTTCGCTGCGAACGGTGGTAGCATATGGTGAACATTCGTCGTATCCATTTTATATTTCCAGTAATGTCACGGACATTGAAGTAACCGATCAAAGCCTACTGGTCATTGAATCGGGTAGTCAATATTATGATGGTACCACAGATGTTTCGCGAACATTTATTTTTGGCGAACCAACAAATGATATGAAACAGACATATACCATGGTATTGGCGGGTATTTTAAGGCTATCACATTTGAAATTCCCCTCCGATTTGAAGGTGTCGAAATTGGATGCTTTGGTGCGTAGTCCATTGTGGACGACCATGAGTGATTATCCCGGAGCTACGGGACATGGTATTGGTGTCTTCGGGGCGGTTAGAGAACGTGAGTATACAATTTTTATAAATTAAATAAATTATTAATAATCTAATTATATTATTGTAGCACCAATTTCGGTTGATTATGGTCATGACAGCCATTTCCACTTTAAGGAAGGTTATTTCTTCTCAAGTGGTAAGTCAGCCTCGAAGTTTAATAAATTTCATTAGAAATTAATTTTCTATTTATTTTGTGACAGAATCCGGTCACTATAAAAATGGTGAATATGGTGTTCGCTTGAAGAACGTATTGGAGGTAAAGAATACCCACAATGTCCATCCATCGGGCGCCAAATATTTAGCATTCCAAGATGTAACTTTAGTGCCTTATGAACCGCGATTAATTGATGGTACTCTACTGAGTTCATTGGAGGTAAAAATTAATAAAAACATATTTATTTTAATCGTTCTAAATATACATTTTTATAGAAACGCTGGCTCAACGAATATAATGCCAAAATTCGCCAATATGTTGGCGAAGAACTGAAACGTCAGGGCAACATGAAAGCTTTCTATTGGATGATGAACAAGACTCGACACATACGTGAATATTTACCCGAAGAAGAGTATCGAGCTGCCACAGGGGCTGGATCACGCACACGTGCCTTTTTAACAATTACAGTGCCGGCCATATTATTAGGACTGACGGTATTCGGTAGCTTTTTACGTTGGTTATTATAAGTAAAGAGAAATTAATAGAAATTATTTTTAATTTTTTTATTAAATTTATAATTTTCTTTAACAAAAAACAAATATCACTCAAAAAGGACCAATACAAAATTCTAAAAAAACGACAATATTCGTCTGTGAATAAATTTTGCTGTATCATAGGATTTCATTTGAAATAAGTTTAGATTAGCTAGCTGCACATATAATTATATAAAAATTTATTAATTATAATTATTAAAAAATTTGATATGTACATTTATCATTGTTTATATAATTAGATTAGATTTAAATATAAAAAATTGAAAGTTCTAAAGAAAATTAATTAATTAACAATAAATATGTATTATTTTTTTATAAAAAAATGTTTTCATTTGGAATTTTTACCATACTGAGATTGCTGAGAGATTCCAAGGACCATCACGAGCGTGGATTTTAATATATATATTTTTTCAAGGACCATCTTAAGCGTGGACCATCTTTTTCAAGGTCTTTATAAGCGTGGATTTTTTAAAGAATATTTTTTCAAGGACCATCTTAAGCGTGGATCATATTTTTTAAGGTCTATTATAAGCGTGTATTTTTGAAAAACCCTTTACCTCTATGGGTATATTAAACAGGACTATTAACAAGAAATTGGATGAACTGAAATATGTGATAGTTGTCTAAATGTGAATCGACTTAGATCAATCTATAAGCATGTCATTCGTTTGTTACAATGGGACAAATGTATGTAAATCGACTTCAAACAAATATCAATAGGACATCTGTCGGGCTATGTCTGTGCTTCTAGAAAACGCAACTACGTTATGCTCAATTTTGTACGTTGTGCAAATTTGCATGACAATCTAACAAACATAAGGAGTTTGATGCACCATTCACTTAAAATCGGACGAAAATATATTTGGAATCTACAACCAAATATGAACCGATTTCAACGAAACTTGTCACAGGTTAGGTTATACTAATTTCAGTACGTTTTGTTCAGTAAGAACTTTGGTATGTACATTATTTACATTAAATCGGACGAAAATATATATATTTAGAACTGATCCGATTTTCACGAAACTTAGCACACATTATTCCAGTCTCAATTCAGTACGCTATGCAAAATTTCGTGCAAATCGAAAGATTTATGGGGACTTTGGTGAACCTTTTACATAAAATCGGTCTAAACTATATCGACGCCTCCGAACTGTAGTATGCTAAGTCGACATAGCATGTTTTACAGTTCTTCGCGTTTTTAGATACTACGGTATTTAATTTAAATTCTCTGAAATTTTGGTAATCATCGGCCAATCCAAACCAAACTTATAAGCAAAAATGTACTTATCATGGCACGTAAGATTCAAGAAACTTCCATATTTTGAAAGCTTCTACTGAAAAACTCACTTTTCAGACATAGCATACTATTCTACGGAGGCGTCGATATATGGAAGCTACATCTAAATCTGGACCGATTTTCACGAAACTTGGCAGACATAATTCTAGGCTCAATTCAGTACGTTATGCCAAAGTTGGTGCAAATCGAAAGATTTATAGGTAATTTGGTGCACCATTTACATAAAATCGGACGAAACTATATATGGAAGCTATATCTAAATTTCCGTCTGCGAAGCCCGGTGAAGCACCTTAAACCAGGACTAACGGCCAGGAAGGTTTTGCTATTCATTTGGTGGGACTGGAAGAGGATTATTTATTATGAGTTGCGTCCATATGGCTAAATTCTGATTCCTACTGTCAAAAACTGGACCGTTTGAAGATATCAATTGACCAGAATTGGCCAACAGGAGAGGAGTCGTGTTCCACCATGACAACGCTAGGCCACAGACATCTACAGTGACTCGCCAGAAACTTCGGGAGCTTGGTTGGGAAGGTTTAATGCATACGGCATACAGTCCGGATTTGGTACCAATCGATTATCATATTTGTCTAGCATTGCAAAATGTCATTAGTGATAAAAAATTGGTATCTAGAGAGGATTGTGAAAATCGACTACTAGAGTTTTGTGCAAATAGAGAGCAGAACTTCTATGAGAGAGGCATTATGAAGTTACCTTTAAAATGGCAACAAATCATATAACAAAACGGTGCATAGAAAAATAATGGATTCCCTTTTTCCCAACCTAATATATATATTATCCCACGTATATTTATATGTACGTTTGCGAACGATGTAAATAAGTCCTTTTGGGTACTTAATGAGTTTACTTGTAATACCTTATGATTGATGATTGGCCAATCACATTAAAATAACAAAAAGTAAACCTATATGAAAAATACAATTTCCAATGGGGAATTAAATTGGAACACTTCGAAGTGTAACACCTTTAATGCAACTGAATTTTCGAGATTGCCAGCAAAGGTGGAAATATATATAAAATGCAAACATTTTAACATTTCAGTTTTTGCTATTGACAAATACATTTCGAAAAATGTTCTTCGTCAAAAAGTTAACAATTAGTGTACTACTCGGTCTCTTGGTCATTGTTATCAATGCCAATCCTTTGAATCCGATCGTGGTACCAGGACCTAAACATCAAAATGTCACAACTGACAATTCAGACGAGATTCCAGTTTATAAGGAATTGAGATCCGTTCAAAGAACAAAATCTGGAGACACTTTGTATGCTTATGTGTGTACAGCGGGACAAATGAAAACTGGTAAGGATTTAATAGGAGAATATCTTTTTTGAAGTTATAGTAATGAAGAATAATCTTATTTAAAACATTTAGATACCTTAGCATGTGTCTCTGCCCAATCGTCTAAGTGGTCCATTGCTCATCAAGTGGGTTTGACTTTTTGGTGTGACAAGGTTGACATCGACGAACGTATCGCTTATGTTGAGATTCATTTTGTTGTTTCGACACAACACGTTGAGTGTGAGGTTAGCGGCGGAAGTATTGGCTCCAACCACATTGAAGTGACAATTCTTACTTCTCCAACAACATCATTGCAATATTATACATTATTTTATGTTCATTAAATAAATATAAAAGTGTGTCTGTGTTTTTAAGGATAAAAAATTCTATTGGCAGACAATTTTTAAATTAGATTTTTAGATATTACGAAGTCCGTTGTAATTTTTTCATCCGATTTAACATTAATTTTGCATTTTGGGTTCTAGGAGAATTAAATGTCACTCACAGATAATTTGAATTATGCGAGTGCTACTATTTATGATTCTCACATTTCCGTCGGAAGGTTTGACATGTTTTTTAGGACAAACATTAGGAGTTTTATGTAAAATACGAATGGAAATATATATGGGAACTCTATCTAAATCTGAACGGATCTTCGCAAAACTTAGCACACATCATTCTAGACCCAATTCAGTACGCTATGACAAATTTCGTGCAAATCGAAGAATATATTCGAACTTTGGTGTACCATTTACATAAAATTGAACGAAAATATATATGAGAGCTATATCTAAATCTGAACCGATTTTCACGAAACTTAACACACATTATTCTACTCTTAATTCAGTACGCTGTGCAAAATTTCGTGCAAATCGAAAGATATATAGGGTCTTTGGTGCACCATTTACATTAAATCGGACGAAAATATATATGGGAGCTATATCTACATCTAAACCGATTTTTCCCAATTTCAATAAATGAGCTGTGCCAAATTTCATCCAAATCGGATAATATATGCGACCTGTACTTTGTTCACAAAAATAGATGGACGGACAGGCGTGCATAAATCGACTCAGAAAGTGATTCTATGCATATTCTCAAAAGCAACCATGGGTCTATTTCGATTCCTTTTGCCTATTACAAACATATGCACAAAGGCATAATATCCTGTACCACAGTGTGGTGAAGGGTATAAAAAGTGTCAGTAGTACGTGTTGCCGACAGATATATACCCCAATTATATGGTTTGCGGATCAAAATGGTTATTCAATTAACTTCAAACTAAAATTACATAAAATTACCTCCGGTACCTCCCTTTCCGTGGGCCAGGACTGACGGGTCCCATCTTCGGACATGATCTAGGATTAGTAAAGATAATAGTTTGTGCAAAGTCGGTTCAAATCGCACACTCCATTCGCCTAATATTGGATTTTTAAAAATTGAAAATTTTTAGCATTTGTGGGTGGGGTACCAGAAGAGAGGAATAATGGGTCCCGTCTTTGGACTAGGTTGAGCAAGGTTTGGTTCAAATCGATACTGAAAAATTTGACCCTTTGTGCGGGAGGTACCAGAAGGAGTGGACTAATGGGTACCACTTTCCTACTACATCTAGGCTTGGTGAAGATAATAGATTGTACAAATAATAGATTATCAAATCGGATAGTCCTTTTAATTTTTGCACAATTTTTACACTTATGTGGGGAAGGTACTAGAATTAGTGGACTGATATTCCCTATCTTCGAACTTAAACTAAGTTTGGAAGAGATATTAAGATTTGCAAAGTTTGGATGAAATCGATTATTCCCTTCGAGAGTTATCGTGCGCACCATCCGGCCAGACGGACGGACATTTGTAAATCGACTAAAAATGATCTGAAACGGATTTGGTCCAAAGAAAAATGGAATATAAAACCAATATTTCGATAATGCACATTTTCACCGTATCACCGTATGTATATACTCTCGTTATCCATAAGGCTGAGGGTATAAGAATGATTTAACAACTTAGTTTGACAGATGTTGAATTTCAGTATCATTCTTTT
>NW_026887010.1:0-8366 GCF_032173495.1 Musca vetustissima
CACTGGCGTCATAAGGAGGCACCCTGTCGCAGTTCTCAGGGCGGCATTCTGGCATTGTATGTTCTTCCACTGCGTGTCGCTTACATTCGCATACCACACTGGCGCCGCATAGCTTACCACCGACCGACCTATTACTTTGTAAGAGGTCAACAAGGTCTCTTTATCAGCACCCCAAGAGTTACCGGCAAGCGACTTGAGGACCTTGTTCCTACTTCTCATCTTATTGCAAATAGCGGTGGCTTGCGCGGACGACTTAAATAAGCTATCGAACGTTACTCCCAAAATTTTTGGGTAGTTAGTGGTCGGAATTATGGCACCATCGACCATGATGTTCAGAGGAAGCTTCATTTCAGCCGTCCATGTGGTGAACAGAGTGGCTGAGGATTTGGCGGCGGATATCTTCATATTCCTCAGATGGTAGAACTGTACTAAATCAGCTATGTAGACATTTAACCTTCCACAGATGTCATCGATCCCACGGCGGCCGGTTCTATGCACCGGATCGACTCGGGGGAATTCTTCGACCAAGGGCTGCCACCTCAACTACTACATGTTTGTACTACATCATATACTGTTGATATTTTCGGTTCAAATTTTGCTACCAATTGTTTGAAACAATTTCCAAATTTCATGAAAGCTTCAATATTTCATATTTTTATATCATTTATAGTCCTTCTCCTTGGTTGGTGGGGTTGCAAACAAACGTCTGCGTCCCTTTGACGGAGGTTATTGAAATTCTAAGCTAATTGATTTCCACATTGGTGCAGATCGGAGCATATTTAAGGGTAAAAGACCTTCTAGTTGAAATATGTGACAATTTGAATATTTTTAATTTATATAGGTTCGCATATAAGTTTATCAAAAATACTTTGGGAAAAAAATCCGAAATATAACTCCACCCTTAAAGTCATATTTGATTGAGATTTAATATTAAAATTACAACCGATGTTAAATATCCTCTTATTTATATTTTTTCTGAAGGTTATCTAAACTGCTTACCAATTGTTCTCCTCTGTCACTTGCTTTTGTTTACGTTTATTATTTATATTAATGACTAGGTTAAAATAATTGATATTTCTATTCCATGATAGCTCAATTTATGTATGTACAGGTCAATATGTTAAACTTTGGCAAACCGAATGGTAGCAGGTCACCAATGAATTGTACTTTGACATCAGTAAACTAAACGTATTTTTTTACTTTTTTAGGGACTAGATTTTTATGGGCATTCCGCATCATTTGTCCTGCTTCAATATTCGAACACAAAAAGAGAAAAACAAATACAATACATACCACTATCCTTATGATTGTGTGTTGGGTGTTTTGGTAAGCATTTGTAATTTGCTGGGGGTGTGTAAGTGTGTGTGCGTTCGTATGTGTGATTTGAATTCAAATGTGAAAAAGTTACTTATGTTTCCACATCTATGCTTCTATACTTCTGTCAATACTTAAGGTTTACTAGGATTTTTGTTTCTCCATTTGTTCATATTTTTTTCTGGCATTTACTCTTTACACAGCTTTTGTGCTTAGCAATTTTATGCAGATTGAAGTTCTTCATCTTCTTTCTTTTGGGTCTTGGGACTCGTTTTCCCATTTTTTTGTATGAGCTTTCTTTTGAAATCAATCATTTTGTGATTTGTATGCATGTGACGTTGTTACCTCTAATGTGATATGTAATTTGTGTGTGTGAAGAAGGTTTTGTGCTCACAAAAAGCAAACGTAGCCATGGTAAAATCAAATGACATCGTTTTTTCTGCTGCCTTTCATTCTGCTTTTTTTATTGTAGTGGCACACAACACATTCTACAATTGTTCCACAATTGTGTAGATACTAGGAAGTAAGAATAAGGGGGGAATGTAGAAATTCAAATGCGATAAATATTTTTGCCACAGAAATCAGTTACAGTAACTGCAGTGCAGAGAAATGTCATTTGCCGTACAGAAGAAAAAAAGTTCTGCAGTAAATTGCAGCAAAGCCAGGCCATTAGTATTTGAATGTGGTGAGTGTGAACATTTTTGGAGGATTTATTTTTTACATCGACTTGGTTATGGTGGTTATTTATTTCAATAAATTCGACAAACGGTATGAAGATTGAACAAATTGTGAATGATATCAAATTCAGTGGGGGATGTGTATTCAAAACGAAAATTGTAATATCTAACTGTTGACTAAGTTCGACTGTATCGATGTTTATCCACCATTTACCATAGGGGGATCAGGAACAAACTAGTAAGGAAAGTAGTAAAGTCGGACTGGGCCGACTATGTGATACCCTTCACCACTTTGGGTACATATGTATCCGAAAAGACGTCGCTTTTTTGAAGGAATTTTGACCTAAAATTGAACGAACTTAAATATGTGATTTTTACATCTTTCAGGAACCTATGCTAAATTACATTTCATTTGGGCAAGTTTAGAGTCGTTTGCGCGCAGTGGGACAGATTTGTGTAAATCGATTTAAAGCAAACTTGACACACGCTATTCGGTATGCTGCACTGTCGAAAATATATATGGAAGCTACGAGATATCTATATCTGAACCGATTTGAAGCAAACTTGCCAGAGATTAATTTATACCAATTTCAATACGTTGTGTCAATCGGCCTAGCTGTGGATCTTTGGTGCACTATTTATTCAAAATAGGACGAAAATATAGGTGTACACATCTTTCCAGACTTAATTCAATAGGCTATGCCGAATCTCGTGAAAATCGAAAGATGCATAGGGACTTTGGTTCACCATTTACCTAAAATCGGACGAAACTATGTATGGAAGCTATATCTAAATCTGAACCGATTTTCACGAAACTTAGCACACATCATTCTAGTCTTTATTTAGTACGCTATACCAAAATTCATGCCAATTAAAATATTAGCAGGGACTTTGGTGCACCATTTACCTAAAATCGGGCAAAACTATATATGGGAGCTATATCTAAATCTAAACCGATTTTCAGAAAACTTAGCACACATCATTCTAGACCTAATTCAGTAGGTACGCTATGCCAAATTTCGTGAAAATCGAAAAATATATAGGATATATATATCGGAAAATATATAGGGACTTTGGTACACCATTTACCTGAAATCGGACGCAAATATATATGGGAGCTATATCTAAATCTGAATCGATTTTCACGAAACTTAGCACACATAATTCTAGACCTAATTCAGTAGGTACGCTATGCCAAATTTCGTGCAAATCGATGGATATATAGGGACTTAGTATCCCATTTACCTTAAATCGGACGAAAATATATATGGGAGCTATATCTAAATCTGAACCGATTTTCACGAAACTTAGCACACATCATTCTAGACCTTATTCTGTAGGCTGTACCACATTTCGTGCAAATCGTAAAATATATGGGGACTTTGGTACACCATTAACATTAAATCGGGTGAAACTATATATGGGAGCTATATCTAAATCTGAACCGATTTTCACGAAACTTAGCACACGTCATTCCAGACCTTATTCAATACGCTATGCCAAAATTCGTGTAAATGAAATGATTTTCAGGGACTTTGGTGCACCATTTACCTTAAATCGGGTGAAACTATATATGGGGGCTATATCTAAATCTGAACCAATTTTCCCGAAAATTGGCACACATCATTCTAGACCTAATTCAGTAGGCTGTACCAAATTTCGTGCAAATCGAAAGATATTTTAGGACTTTGGTACCTCATTTACCTTAAATCGGACGAAAATATATATGGGAGCTATGTCTAAATCTGGACCGATTTTCCCAATTTCAATAGGGTTCGTCCTTGGGCCATAAAAAAGTCAATTTCAATATTACCATTAAGTGGATGACCAAAAATGGCAAATTTTTTACTCCGCAATGAAGAAATTGTTCACTGAAATTTTCATTGTTTTTGTCGGTCGTATTAGATCGGCATTCACAATATCTAAAATCGGTCGCTATCGGGGCTAAGCCGAAACATAGAAATAGTCTATGTTTATTCTTTGAAAAACTGAAATGCCGAATTACATACACTTAGATTGGTAAGTTCGGATAACAGCTTCAACATAAAATTTTGTCTAAACATGGTCTATATTGCAAATTGTATGCAAAGATTTTTTTCCATAAAAGATGGTAATACACAAATTATAGCCCCTTTGGTTAGAAAAATGCAAATTATCAGCAAAAAATATCCTCTTAAATCCCGAAATGTCAACATAAAGCCATATCATATGGAGAACACAGAATGCTACTTTGCAGCTCCTTCAGTCGTAAAATTCAACTAGGACCATGCTACAATGGGGTGGGGACCTTTATAAGTGCTAATATGTCAAAACATGGACCTATATTTACAATTTTCTGCAAGGATGTCTTTCGATGTGACAAATTTCAAAGCTCTATCATAAATCTATCCTATATGAATCGTAATATCAGTAGACTGACATATTTAAATGACATTAACGACAAATGACTTTATCAACATAAAATTTTATTCTGATCAGGAGAAGTATTGCGAACAAAATGAAAAATTTTAAACACATTTGACCTCATCATAGAAGGTCAAACGTTTCTAAGGAAAGATTTCTCCGTAAAAAAAACTAAAATCTTTAGTTTGCCGTACACAGAATCTTTCGTGAAGTTGATGAATCCCAATATGAAACCCCTGACAAAATCGATGATTAAGATCCGCATATATAAAGGAAATGAGGATTTTACTCAATGGTAGGTAATGCTACAGGGCGAGCAAGGGAAGGCCATCGAAATTTTTATATTTTTTATTGCCTGTTTATAGAAAGGGATCCCATAAATCGTATAAGAATTTCGATGCCAACGTCTACAGAAGAAAATATTATATTTGAAGAAATTCCCATAGAAAGCAGAAGAGTGATCTTTTTGTTGGACTAAGTCTTTGATGACAAGCCTCTACCTAGGGTAGAGAAGCATATGTGTCCAATATCAGTTTCTTTAAAATATAAAAGCTGATCAGGTAATGACACAATAAATAAAATGTGCTCGGAATATATCCCAAGCAAACCATGGAAGACGACAGCAGGTATGTTTCGATTGTTTAGTAAATCTACATCACAGTGGACTGCTGATTAATCATATATTTAAAGATGATAGATAGTATTGTTACGAATATAACTTTAGATTTAAGTTAATTTAGATGAATTCCGTTAATTTAAGAATTTGAATTGTAACGTAAATTTCTACTACGCAGTTTATTTGAATAACTTCACAACAACAACCACTGTATAGATTTTTCTACATCCTTCCATTTCCTCTTTCATTTTCTATTTTGTTATTGTCGTACAATTCTTGTTAAACGTCATTCCTCTTTCTTTGTTATTCCCTCGCCTGTATATGTGTTGTTGTTATTCCTCTCTCTTTGTTATTCCCTCGCCTGTATTTGTGTGTATATGTGTTGTTTATTGTAAGTTTGTTTACTCAAGTTTGTTGTTGTTATTGTTCACTCAGTAAGTTTGTTGTTGTTATTGTTACTCAATGTGTTTGTTGCATTGGTAGATTGTTCGTGATCTAGGTGTTACCAGATCGTCTAGAAACTTCTGTAGCGACAGGCAGGGCTCATATAAATAGAGGGAATGGAAAGGCAGTGAGTCAGTTGTGAATCAGATCGCGAATTGAAACCGTCGTGTAAAGTAAAGTGCAAAGTAAAGTTGTGTGAATAAAATCATTGTAATAATCGTAATCAGAAAGAACCCGCGTTTTATTTGGTACGAATTGTATCGGGAAATAAAACAACGTCTACACGGGATTAAGTAAAATCCAAGAACGTAACAATTGGTGTCGGAAGTGAGATTACGATAATACTACGATGAAGTTTAAGGATCTACGAGTGGAAGACTTGAAGAAGGAGCTGAATAAATTGGAATTGTCCTCTACTGGCAACAAGGCTGAACTACAAAAACGTCTGTTGGATGAGTTCGAGCGCCGTGGTATGAACATCGATACATATGAGTTTGACAGTAAGGATGAAGTGGATTTATCGGAAATGGGCGAATCCAACGGTGGGGAAGTCTCGTCAGTAGCTGCCAGGGGTGACGATTTCAGAGAAATGCTGGCCAAAATGTTTGAGGAAAATTTCAGAAGGAGCGAAGAGAATTCCAGAAAGTTAGAAGAAAACACGAGACGAATGTTCGAAGAGAAAGAGAATTCCAGAAAGTTAGAAGAAAACACGAGACGAATGTTCGAAGAGAATTCCAGAAAGTTAGATGAAAATTCGAGAATAATGAACGAGAAACTCGAGAACATTACAGAAGTTATTGGAAGGAGAGTGGAAACCGTGGAGGTCCAAATTAAAGAGTTGGATAAGAAAGTGCAGTCGGTTGACGAGAAGATTCTGTCTGTGGATGAGAAATTTCTGGTCCACGACCACAGGTTTACGAATCTGGAGAAGAAAATGTCGGAACTGGAAATTAAAGGTGGTCCGGTGCGAGTTCCTGATAACACACTAAAAATCAAACCTCCTGTATTCGACGGCTCTACGTCATTCAATGTTTTCAAGTTACAGTTCGAGACAGTGGCTTCTAGAAATTCGTGGAACGACAGCGACAAAGCGGTTGCACTACTTCTGGCATTGAAGGGCAGTGCTGCTGATGTTATACAGAGTATTCCTGTCGCTTCTAGAAACAACTATGAAGATGTTATTGCTGCACTGGAACGTAAGTACGGTGGCGAACATAAACAAAACATCTACCTTATGGAATTAAGGGGAAGAGTACAGAGGGCAAACGAGACGTTACAAGACTTTGCAGCTGAGGTGGAACGTTTGGTGCTAATGGCGTATCCAGGAGAGAATCACCCATTGGTGGACCGTATGAAAATCGAAACCTTTGTGAATGGCATACGTGACCCTGAGATTAAATGTGCAACATATGCGTCACCAAAAGCGTCATTTGCCGAAACCGTGTCGTTTGCCCTTGCCCAAGAGACGGCAAGAATGATTGTTAAGCCCCAGACCTACAAGATTAGCCAACTGGAGACCGAATGTTGCGAACACAAATATCTCGTTAACTTGATCAAGGACGCCATGAGGCGGGTAATAGAAGAAACAAAGTTAGTAGGGATGACTAAGCCCAGGGTTAGATGCTACAACTGCGATAAAGCAGGTCATATTGCGCGCGAATGCAGAGCTAAGCGCAAACGATCCAGGTCATCGTCACCACCTACAACGAAAGATGGTAGAAGAATGGCTCAACAGTCCACCAATGAGTCACCGTTAAACAGAATCGAGCACAGAGAAGGCGGAAAACACGGTAATGCTGATGCCCTGTCTCGTCGGCCATGCAAGGTAGAATACAGCCACTGCTCAAAGGCTGAGTGCAAAGAGAATATCGTGGATGTCCGACGATTGCAGTTTGAGTCGGGAGAAGATTGGTCGACGGAACAACGAAGAGATCCCATTCTGGGCAAAGTAATTTCGGCCATAGAAACGGGCAAGCGACCTAGTCGCAAAGAAATTACCTCCGAAAGCCCTCTTTTAAAATCCTATTGGGCCCAGTGGGACAGTCTACTTATAAAAGATGGTTGCCTATATCGCAAATGGGAAAGTGAGGACGGTAAATCTCACCGGAACTTGATCGTCGTCCCAGACTCCAAAATAAGAGATGTCTTGTCGGAGTTTCACGATGGGCCAAGTGGAGGACATCTTGGCATAGCAAAGACCGCTGAAAAGGTAAAGCAGAGATTCTACTGGGTCGGCTGTCAAAAATCCATTGCCGACTGGATCGCCAATTGTGAAAGGTGCATAAAAGCTAAAGGTCCAACACGGAAGAGTCGAGGCTACATGCAGCAGTATAATTCAGGAGCCCCTTTTGAAAGAATCGCAATGGATGTAGCTGGACCGTTCCCCACAAGCGACTCTGGGAACCGGTATGTCTTAGTGGTCATGGATTACTTCAGTAAATGGCCGGAGGTTTATGCTATCCCAAATCAAGAAGCCAGGACAATTGTGGATGTGTTCAGCAAAAATTGGATTTGTCGCTATGGTGTTCCATCTGAGGTTCATTCCGATCAAGGTAGGAATTTTGAATCAGCGATCTTCAAGGAAATGTGTGACTCCTACGGAATTAGGAAAACCAGAACGACGCCCCTACATCCACAATCAGATGGCATGGTGGAAAGATTCAATCGCACCCTTGAAGAACATCTACGGAAAGTGGTGGACAGTGGCCAACGAGACTGGGATGAGCATATTCCAAAGTTTTTATTGGCTTATAGATCGGCCATTATATTATACATTATGGTATAAGCCTACCTTTGGATCCCAACAAACACATGGAAGTAGTAGATTATATTTGTATATCCACATTTAATTCTATTTTTTATTGAAATAATCAATTCATAAAAACAATAGTGCTTCACAACACCCTAATATT
>NW_026887011.1:0-82979 GCF_032173495.1 Musca vetustissima
TATATATTCTTGATTAGCGTAAAATCCTATGACGATCTAAGCATGTCCGTCTGTCCGTCTGTTTGTTGTAATCACTCTAGCGTCTAAACGAATTGAGATAGAACGCCAAAATTTTGCATAGAGTCTTTTGTCTGCAGACAGGGCAAGTTCGATGATGGCTATATATCGGTCCACGTTTAGGCATAGCTCCCATATAAGGGTACCCCCAAATTTTCAGTATTTCGGGGTTCTTGAGCGCGTTTTTCAACCGAATTCGCTGAAAATTGGTAAAATGGGCTCGTTTTTGGATACCAAATTTCTCAACTAAAAATCATAACTTTAGGTCCACTTTTTCTGGTAGGCCCCATATAACGGTACCTCCTAATTTTCAGTTTTGGAGGGGTTTTGACCGCATTTTTTCACCGAATTGGCTGTAATTTAGTACTTTGAGTTCTTATTGGGTATCAAATCCCTCCACAAAAAATTATAAATATAGGTCCATTTTTTGGGTAGCCCATATAAGGGTGCCCCAATTTTCGGTATTTTGGGGTTCTTGAGCGCGTTTTCAGCTGAATTCGCTGAAATTTGGTACTTTGAGTTCTTATTGCTTAGCAAATCTCTCCACCAAAAATTTTGAGTATAGGTCCTTTTTTTCGGATAGCCCCCATATAAGGGTACCCGCAATTTTCGGTATTTTGGGGTTCTTGAGCGCGCTTTTCAATCGAATTTGCTGCAATTTGGTATTTTGTAGTCGCATATGGTAACAAATCGTCCTACCCCTTTTGGGGGTAGTCCCCATATAACCCCCTTTTTATACCCTTCACCACGCTGTGGTACAGGGTATTATGTCTTTGTGCATATGTTTGTAACAGGCAAAAATAATCGAGATAGACCCATGGTTCCTTTTGAGAATATGCAAAGAATCACTTTCTGAGTCGATTTACGCATGTCCGTCTGTCCGTCCGTCCGTCCGTCCGTCTGTCCATGTTAAATTGTAAACAAAGTACAGGTCGCATTTATGATCCGAATTGGATGAAATTTGGCATAGGTCACTTATTTGGCCCAAGGACGAACCCTATTGAAATTGGGAAAAATCGGTTCAGATTTAGATATAGCTCCCATATATATATTTAACCGATTTAATGTAAACAGTCCCTATATAACTTTCGATTTGCACGAAATTTAGTACAGCCTAATCATTTAGGTCTAGAATGATGTCTGCCAAGTTTCGTGAAAATCGGTCCAGATTTAGATATAGCTCCCATATATAGTTTCGTCCGATTTCATGTAAATGGTGCCCCAAAGTCCCTATATATCTTTTGATTTGCACGAAATTTGGCATAACGTACTGAATTAAGCCTAGAGTAATGTCTGCCAAGTTTCGTGAAAATCGGTCCAGATTTAGATATAGCTCCCATATATAGTTTCGTCCGATTTCATGTAAATGGTGCCCCAAAGTCTCTATATATCTTTCGATTTGCACGAAATTTGGCATAACGTACTGAATTGAGTCTAGAATGGTGTCTGCCCAGTTTCAAGAAAATCGGTCCAGATTTAGATATAGCTCCCATATATAGTTTCGTCCGATTTCATGTAAATGGTGCCCCAAAGTCCCTATATATCCTTCGATTTGCACGAAATTTGGCATAACGTACTTAATTGGGCCTAGAATGATGTCTGCCAAGTTTCATGAAAATCGGTCCCGATTTAGATATAGCTCACATATATAGTTTCGTCCGATTTAATGTAAATGGGGCCCCAAAGTCCCTATATATCTTTCGATTAGCACGAAATTTGGTACAGCCTAATCATTTAGGTCTAGAATGATGTCTGTTAAGTTTCGTGAAAATCAGTCCAGATTTAGATATAGCTCCCATATATAATTTCGTCCGATTTAATGTAAATAGGCCCCCAAAGTCCCTATATATCTTTCGATTTGAACGAAATTTGGCACAACGTACTGAATTGAGCCTAGAGTGATGTCTGCCAAGTTTCGATAAAATCGGTCCATATTTCTATATAGCTCCCACATATAGTTTCGTCCGATTTCATGTAAATGGTTCACCAAAGTCGCTATATATCTTTCGATTTGCACGAAATTTGGCATAACGTACTGAATTGAGCCTAGAGTGATGTCTGCCTTGTTTCGTGAAAATCGGTCCAGATTTAGATATAGCTCCATTTTATTATAGATTGATTTGGAACAAAACGTTCTAAAGTTAGTATAACCTAACCTGTGACAAGTTTGTTTGAAATCGCTTAATATGTGGATATAGCTTACATATATTTTTTCGCCCGATATCAAGCAAATTGGGCATCATACTCCTCATGTTAGTCAGATTGACATCAAATTTTGCACAACGTACAAAATTGAGCATAGAATTACGTAGTTGCGTTTTCTAGAAGTACAGACATAGTCAACCGGATGACCTATTTATATTTGTTTGAAGTCGATTTACACACTTTATGGACAAATCTAGGTAGATTCACATTTAGATAAATATCACATATTTTATTTCATCCAATTTCATGTTAATAGTCCTGTTTAATGTACCCATAGTGGTGAAGGGTATCCTAGAGTCGGCCCCGTCCGACTTTACTACTTTCCTTACTGGTTTATATTAAAATAGTTATCTGATTTGTTCCGCGTTTTGAGTTTGGCTCTGAGACTCTGTTGTAATCATTTCACCTGCGGAGGATAGCGAGATAAAAAATTAGAACGTAAGGTTCGATAATGAACTATAGCCGCATTTAGACCTAGTCTCTATTGGGAGGTTCCAGAAGGATTGAACCGATTTTCCCATCTTCGAATTTGAACTAAGTTTGGAGAAATAAGTAATAAGTGTTAAAGTGTATACACCCTCATTAGCCATAATGACGATAAATTTCTGAAATTTGTATTAAGGTTTACATAATCCGTATTTTTAAACCTGTAAGGAAAGTAGTAAAGTCGGACGGGGCCGACTATATGATATCCTTCACCACTTTGGGTATATTCAACAGATGAATCTTAACAGACGTCGCGTTTTTAAAGGACCGGTAAAATGAAATTGGATCCATAAACATGTCATTCTGCAATCGATACTAAATTTTTCATTTGGTCAGATATAGAAGCAAATCTAGATATATATAGGAACTTTGGTGCACCATTTACATTAAATCGGACGAAAATATATATGCGAGCTATATCAAAATCTGAACCGATTTTCACGAAACTTAACAGACATCATTCTATACCTAATTCATTACGTTGTGCCAAATTTCGTTCAAATCGAAAGATATATGGGACTTTGGTGCACCATTTACATTAAATCGGACGAAAATATATGTGGGAGCTATGTGTAAATCTTAACCGATTTTCAGGAAACTTAACACACATCATTCTAGACCTAATTCATTACGCTGTGCCAAATTTCGTTCAAATCGAAAAATATATATAGACTTTGGTGTATCATTTACATTAAATCGGACGAAAATATAAATGGGAGCTATATCTAAATCTGAACCGATTTTCACGAAACTTAACACAGATCATTCTAGACCTAATTCATTACGCTGTGCCAAAGAGACTTTGGTGCACCATTTACATTACGAAAATATATATATGGGAGCTATATCTAAATCTGAACCGATTTTCCACAATTTAAATAGGGTTCGTCCTTGCGCCAAATAAGTGACCTATGTCAAATTTATTCCAAATCGGATCATAAATGCGACCTGCACTTTGTTCACAAAAATACATGGACGGACGCACGGACGGACCGACGGACATGCGTAAATCGACTCAGTAAGTGATACTATGCATATTCACAAAAGGAACCATGGGTCTATCTCGATTCCTTTTGCCTGTTACAAACATATGGACACAGACATAATACCCTGTACCACAGTGTGGTGAAGGGTTTAAAAATCCACGCCTATTGTAAGTCGTTAAAAAAGTATTTTTAAAAAATTCTCACCTTTTTTTGAAAAAATAAATATTTAAAAAAACACTTTATTCAAATACTTACTTAGTCAAACGATCAAATCCCATTCCTTCAAAAAATTTTGTAGCTGCTGTAATAAAATCGAATGGAACATATCGCCTTTCATTCAATTCATGTTTAAGATTGGGCAATTTTTTGTCAGGATAAGGATTGCCGAAAACAGAATCTTTTTTCCAGGCTTCATAGAAGGCCTGTTCCATGAGATGATGTGGAATGAGTCCTGTCGAAGGAATAATATCATCACCATATTTATTCCACAGTGATTGCCTCAATTGGCTATGTAGTTGGCGATACAAAGGTCCAATGGCCTCCATAACATTTTCGAATTCTTCCAACATTTTGCCATCCTCATATTGGGAATACCAAACACTGGATGCTGGCATAGTCACTGTGGACATATTCTGATAATATTGAATATACACGTTGAGAGCATGTTTCACATCGCCGGGTAATCGATTACGCCACTCACTCCAATACCATTTGATTTCATCCAAATCTTTACTATTGCTTATAATCGGTTTGATGTTGCGTATGTACGAGACAAGATCCGATGGTGGTGGATGGGTTTTATTGGCCGCATCACGTTGATACATAAATCGATATTTACCAATACTCTTCAGACGTTTTGTGGCCACAATGAATTCATTGGTGGTGGCATGGCGTGCATGGGTAAGTTCACGAATTAAAATTTCAAATTGCCTCCTCAAAAGTGGACTTTGAAATTCCGACCAATCAAATTGTTCCATTATATCCAAATAGGGTATTAATTCTTTCCATATCAAAAGTTCCGGCTGGATATCGTCATAACTGTGGAATTGGAAAATTTCATGTGAGCTTTGTCGATAGAGTATGTCCATGGTCTCCATTAATTGCAGGGCACACATTTCCGTACGACATTTTGTGGGACTTGGTGTTTGTAATGCCCCAGTGAACAGAGTAATTAGTGAACACTAAAATTGGAATTAAAATTTTTAATAAAATATTTATTTTTGTTTTATTTTTTTATATCAAAATTACCGCCAGAAGAATGTATGCCGAACGACCCATGTTTTTTCGTTTAGGGTAGTTTAAAGACTAATCCAAAATTTGGGTGTTTGGCTGCTTTGGTCGGTGAGTTTCCGTTGATAACCTTTGCTGAAATATTTAGAAATATATGGCAAATTATTAGCTAAATTGTATCAAGGTCATTGGATGCTTTTTTTTTAATTTGCAAAATTTAAATAAATTTTTGAGGTGTGAAACAGTGACAGTGGCTCCCATGCGAAAAGTTTTGACAGAAATATTTAGAAACCAGTAAGGGAAGTAGTAAAGTCGGTCTGGGCCGACTATATGATACCCTTTGCTACTTTCAAAGTCAGGAAAATCCCCATGAACATGCAGAATTACATCAAGTGTAAATATAAATACAGAAAAAACCACAAAATTTCTGTAAATACACTTGTCCTGAGTAAACAAATATATAAAAGAGGTTGCCAGAAATACTTCAACGTACAAAACATTCAATTATAGTAACTTCTGTACATTGTACAAAATTGCGTGCTGGTCGGCCAAACTTTGGGTCTTTAGTGCACAATTTACATTAAATCGGACGAAAATATATATGGGAGCTAAATCTAAATGATATATATGGGAGCGTAGGGGATTAAAGATACCAAGCAACGACTCTGATTGGCTTTAACATGGCGAAGTCCAGGCTTATCTTGGTCCCTCTTTCATCTCAATTTTGGACACTGACCTCCCCGCGGTGCCACCTGGGGAGCTATTCTTATCACCCGATGAAATAGTGAGCTAATATGTGCTGCGAGTTCACCCATAAGAACTATAAAAAAATGGGTTGAGGCGTCGGGTTAGTTGCCCACTCTCGGAAATCCCAACCTACTATGAAAAAGCTAAGAAACAGAAAACCAAACCCCACTAATGTTGTCGACCCCCGCAAACGCATAAAGGACCACGATCTGTGAATCTGCACTTGGAATATTATAGCTGACTTCGCGGCAGCAAAAAACATGGTAGTTAGCAGCACCAGATTCAAGCATCTCGATATACACAAAGCCACCTGGATCTCTCCTGATCAAGTAAAGAGAAATCAAATTGATCATGTTGTGATAGACGGAAGGCATTCATCCAGTGTTTTAGACGTCCGATCGATCCGAAGAGCGAATATCGATTCGGACCATTACCTTGTGGCAGTCTAGGTACGCACCCGTCTTAATGTAGCAGCAAAGGTGCGATCTCACACAACACGGAAACTCGACGTCGAAAAGCTGCAAATACAACAGGTAGCCGAGGCCTACTCCGCTCAACTTACCCTTCTGCTTGAAGAAAGCACTTTTTGTCCCGATAATAGTATAGAAGCACAATGACAAAGAATTGCCCACTCCCTACAAACTGCAGCAAAAAGAACAATTGGGTACCAAAAACCACCACCAAGAAACCCATGGTACGATCAGGAGTGTCGTAATGCTACTGATGTGAAAAACGCAGCGTATAGGGCAACCCTGCGGACAGTAGCAACACGTAATGTGATGGAGAATTATCGGGAGAAAAGGAGAGAGGAGAAACGTGTTTTTAGAAAAAAGAAGAAGAACAAGAAAAACGTGAGCGTGAGCAACTCGAGATGTACAGGAGTTTGGTGCAGGCACATCCTCCTGTAGAGATGCAGAAGGAAACCTGGTGACAGGTACAGACAGCGTGTTGAGGATCTGGAAGGAGCAGTTTGAAAAGCTTCTGGTATCAAATAGTAGCGGTGAAGGGGATACCCCAGAACCAATAAGAGATGATGGTATAGAGTGTATACCACCTAGCCAATATGAGGTTATAAAAGCAATTAATCGGCTCAAGAACAACAAAGCAGCAGGAGCCGATGGATTACCAGCCGAACTATACAAGACCGGCTGGTAGCATGCCCCAGCTGTGTTAGTACAATTTGGCTAGAAGAATGCATGTCCAATGATTGGAACCTCAGCATACTGTGTCCCGTGCACGAAAAAAGAGACAAGACGATATGTGCCAACTATAGAGGAATAAGTCTCCTTCCCATCACATATAAAGTGCTATCAAGTGTGCTGTGTGAACGACTGAAGCCAGTGGTCAATGACATTATTGGACCATACCAATACGGCTTCATACCTGGCAAATCCACCATTGACCAGATTTTCACTCTGCGCCAAATCCTGAAAAAGACCCACGAAAAACACATCGACACATACCACCTATTTGTCGACTATAAAGCCGCATCGACAGCCCTATCCGTTCAGAGGTGTTTAAAGCCATGTCTACGTTCGCCATTCCTGCAAAATTAATACGGCAATGCATGATAACTTTAAGTTGCAAAAGATCAGCAGTTAAAGTAGGAAAGGACCTATCGGAGCTCTTCAGTACCGAACGAGGATTCAGACAAGGTGACAGTTTGTCGTGTGATCTTTTTAACATCCTACTGAAAAAGGTCATACGAGACGCAAAGGTGAACAGAAATGGCACTCTATACACCAAACAACACATGTTACTCGCCTACGCCTACGGTGACATCGAAATAATGGGTCGAACATTGCGAGCGGTAACAGCCACCTTTGAACATATTGAAAAGGAGTCTGCCAAAGTGGGCCTGGCAGTAAACAGCGAGAAGACCAAGCTGATGGTATCAACGCGCAAGACGTCCAGTAGACTCGGACCAACTGTGGAACTTGTGAACTACAGCTTCGAGGTAGTTAAAGACTTTATATACCTTGGTACCGCCATAAATAAAACGAATGACATCAGTTTTGAAATTCGGAGGATTGTGATGGCCAACCGATGCTACTATGGTCTGAGCAAACAACTCAAAAGCAAGGCCACCTCCCGCCAGACCAAACTCACACTTTACAAGACGCTGATACTACCTGTGCTATTATATGGATCAGAAGCATGGGTATTTGCGCAAGCGGATGAGCTATATCTAAATCTGAACCGATTTTCTCGAAACTTAGGACATATAATTCTGGACCTAATTCAGTACCCTATACCAAATTTCGTGCAAATCGAAAGATATATAGGGTCTTTGGTGCCTCATTCACCCTAAATCGGACGAATATATCTGAACCGATTTTCTTCAATTTCAATAGAGATCGTCCTTGGGCCAAATAAGTGACTTGTGTCAAATTTCATCCAAATCGGATCTTAAATGCGACCTGTTTGCTTACAATTTAACATCTACAGACGGACGGATATGCATAAATGGACTCAGAAAGCGATTCAATGCATATTCTCAAAAAGAAAAAAAAAAACAGTAAGGAAAGTAGTAAAGTCGGACTGGGCCGACTATATGATACACTTCACAACTTTGGGTATATTTTACATATGTATCCTAACAGACGCGTTTTGTTATAAATCTATATCTGAACCGATTTCCGGGAAACTTTCAGAGACTAAATTATATAACATCAGTACATTGTGTCAATCGGCCTAGCTATGGATCTTTTCACGAAGCTTAGCAACATCATTCTACACTTATTTCAGTACCCTATACCAAAATTCGTGCAAATCGAAAGATGTATAGGATCTTTGGTGCACCAAATACCTTAATTCGGATGAAAATACATATGGGAGCTATACCTAAACCTGAACCGATTTTCACGAAACTTGGCAGACATCATTCCCGATCATATTCATAACTCTGTGTCAAATTTCATGCACATCAAAAGATTTCCAGGGACTTTAGTGGACTATTTACCTAAAATCGGGCGAAGCTATATATGGGAGCTATATCTAAATCTGAACCGATTTTCACGAAACTTTGCACATATCATTCTAGACTTAATTTAGTACTTTGTGCCAAATTTCGTGCAAATCGAAAGATATATAGGGACTTTGGTGCACAATTAACCTTAAATCGGACGAAGATATATATGGGAGCTATATCTAAATCTGAACCGATTTTCACGAAACTTGGCAAACATCATTCTAGATCTTATTTATTACACTGTGCCAAATTTCGTGCAAGTCAAAAGATTTCCAAGGACTTTAGTGGACTATTTACCTAAAATCGGGCGAAGCTATATATGGGAGCTATATCTAAATCTGAACCGATTTTCACGAAACTTTGCACATATCATTCTAGACTTAATTTAGTACTTTGTGCCAAATTTCGTGCATATCGAAAGATATATAGGGACTTTGGTGCACCATTTACCATAAATCGGACGAAGATATATATGGGAGGAATATCTAAATCTGAACCGATTTTCGCGAAACTTTGCACACATCATTCGTGACCTTATTCATTACGCTGTGCCAAATTTCGTACAAATCGAAAGGTATATAGGGACTTTGCTGCACCATTTACCTTAAATCGGACGAAAATAAATATGGGAGCTATATCTAAATCTGAACCGATTTTCTCCAATTTCAATAGGGTTCGTCCTTGGGCCAAACAAATGAGCTGTGCCAAATTTCATCCATTTCGGATCATAAATGCGACCTGTACTTTGTTTACAATTTAACATGGGCAGACGGACAAACGGACGAACGACTTAGAAAGTGATTCTATGCATATTCTAAAAGGAACCATGGGTCTATTATTTTTGCCTGTTACAAACATATGCACAAAGACATAATACCCTGTACCACAGTGTGGTGAAGGGTATAAAAATCACGTCTATTGCGAAACCTTGAAAAAAATTTAATCCATGTTCCTCGAATTTTTTATTTCAAAAATGTCCACAATTTATTATATTAACATAAACCTGGAAGCTTTTAGAATTATTTTAACCATGGATTTATTAACAATTTTTTTTATTTTTGAGAATTTTGAAAATTTTTAAATCACGCCTTTGCTGCTGAACGCCATATATCGACATCAGTTTTTAAACAGCGACGAAAATCATAATCCATTATACCCAATGATAAGGGTGAATTGGCCGCCTTGAAAATATGTAAACCGCGGCCAATTTTTATAACAATACCCGTATTTAACGCAACCTTTCGATCATGCAAGTGATTATCCCGATCCACAACGAGTTCAATACCTCTTGCACGTAAATTCGTTTGTAGATCTCGAAAATAACTATCGTATCGTACACGATTCGTAACCAATTTTATGAATTTCAGATGGGGACACTTTTTGACAGCCATTTCTAAAAATATTATGAAATTTTCCAATTGATAGATTTGCTGGAAATATGGTTCTTCTAAATAGATTTCATTAACTTCGCCATCGAAATATTTTCCAATCATTGTTTCATAGCTATGGCCTTCAGAATTTTCGTGTATACGAATCGATTCTAAAAATTCTCCAGTTTTTAAAAGTTGAGCTATTTGACGGTCGACTTTTTTGGATCGTTGAATATATTGGCCAATGTGTTCGTAATATCGTTTTGCAATCTTTGAATTTCTTTCGATGTGAAGAAATTCCCTTAACAGTTCAAGGCCCAGTTGATAGTAGTGTTGTGATTGTAGCAAACGTTTGTCACGCTCACAATGAACGGCCTTCATTAGAACGTCTTTGGGATTCATTTGGATTTTGATAAAAAAAAAATTAGTTCGTGAAATAAAAAAATAAAATATTTTTTTTTTTACAGAAATGACAATTTAAAATATTCGTAAACGGGGAAAAAAGTACTATGAAGTTTTTAATGGGACCCACACACAAAAGTCCCTGCCTGTTGATAGTCCTTGGAAAAATATATTTTAAAAATAGTTGATAGTCATTGAGAAATCATTAAAAAACCACGTCTTAAGAAAATATTTTTTTAAAATCCACGTCTGGCGAAAATAATTTTTTTAAAAATCCGCGCCTGTTGATGAGAAAATATTTTTTTTAAAAAATCCAGCTATAACTAAATCTGAACCGATTTTCGCGAAACTTGGCACACATCATTATAGACTGAATTCAGTATGTTGTGCTAAATTTCGTGCAATTCGAAAGATATATAGAGGCTTTGGTGCATCATTTACCTTAAATCAGACGAAAATATATATGGGAGCTATATCTAAATCTAAACCGATTTTCACCACACTTGACACACATCATTCTAGGCTTAATTCAGTATGTTGTGCCAAATTTCGTGCAAATCTAAAGATATATAGGGACTTTGTTGCACCATGTACCTTAAATCGGATGAAAAGATATATGGGAGCTATATCAAAATCTTAACCGATTTGCACGAAACTTGGCACACATCATTCTAGGCTCAATTCAGTAGGCTGTGCCAAATTTCGTGCAAATCGAAAGATATATAGGGACTTTGGTGCACAATGTACCTTAAATCGGACGAAAAGATATATGGGAGCTATGTCAGAATCTAACCCGATTTGCAGTAGGCTGTGCTAAATTTCGTGCAAATCGAAAGATATATAGGGACTTTGGTGCACCACTTACCTTAAATCGGACGAAAACATATATGGGAGCTATATCTAAATCTTAACCGATTTGCACGAAACTTAGCACATATCATTCTAGGCTTAGCTCAGTACGCTGTGCCAAATTTCGTGCAAATCGAAAGATATATAGAGACTTTGGTGCTCCATTTACCTTAAATCGGACGAAAATATATATAGGATATATATCTAAATTTGAACCGATTTTCCCAATTTCAATAGGGTTCGTCCTTGGGCCAAATAAATGAGCTGTGCCAAATTTCACCCAATTCGAATCATAAATGCGACCTGTGCTTTGTTTACAATTTAACATGGACAGACAGACGAATGGACCGATGTACATGGCGAAATCGAATTAAAAAGTGATTCTGCATATTCTCAAAAGGAACCATGTGTCTATCTTGTTTCCTTTTGCCTGTTTCAAACATATGCACAAAGACATACTACCCTGTACCACAGTGTGGTGAAGGGTATAAAAAAATCCACTCCTGTTCTTCAGAAAATATTTAAAAAACCTAGCCTCTAAATAGTCCTTCAGAAAATATGTGAAAAAATACAAAATTTAAAAAGAAATCCAAATTGGATTTCAAAATTTGTTTATTAATTTATTTAAAACATATAAATTCCCTTTAAACGGCATTCTGATTTATCTGCGAATCGGCACAATCTGGAATAATGAAAAACTCCTTATATTAATTTTCCCTAAAACTCAATACTTTAGTACTTACGATCACGTGATTGCCAACCCACAGTTATGTTGTTTGCCATATTTTCACCAGTTATCCATGTTTTAAGTGGGTCATAATAATCCAAAAAAGCAGAGCCATCCAACTTTGTGACATTGGCAATTTCTTGCCAGGTTTTTGTAGCTCCAGCGGACATAATTTTCCTGGGTTATAGCAAACAAAATTTCAAAATTAAGTAATCGATCAGAAAGTATCACAATTCCCTATTAATTACCTGAGGATATCTCCAGCCTTGTGGTTACCTGCAAAATCACATTTGAACAAAGACTTTTCAGGATCACCAGGATTATATTCTCCAATTTCCAAGCATAAGTCACGATAAATTTGATAACCCAAAAATTCTCCAAATAGTTTTCTGAAAGGGGAAAATATGCCTTAACTGTTTATATTTTCAAAATATATTTCGCAATACCTAGTGCTACGGGTCTCCTCAACCAAGCCCTCATAGAATCTATGGGGCATATCATAGGCCATGGGATCTGTTGGTTCCTCCGCTGGACCCACACCCATATACTTTGCCATAAGATTCCAATAGTGGCAATTGTATTCCGCAGGTTTAATATTCCCATCAATTATATCGATCCAAAGTTTCTCATGTACAAAATACATGGGTATGGACAGCAGGGCATGGACGGCCTGTACCATTAATGTTTAAATAAATGTTAAAAATACAAAAAAAAAAAAAAAAAATCTTCATGTCATACCATTCGAAACAAAAAATTCAAATTCATTTCATTGTCGTAATTGTATTCGGTCAAGAGGTGCAATTGTTGTTGCAAGTGTTTGGGTGTCGATGCGGAAAGTATTACCGCCTCAGCTATTGCATTACTAAAACCAGGACAAGCTTCTCGATTCAATCCCACAGTTAGGTTATTTTTCAAAAGTGCATATTCGACATGAGCAATATCGCCATGAGTTGTGAGTAATTTTTTGTAATTAACTTTCGGACAATAATTCAGCTCGATTTCACCATGTGTATAAATATACGATTTGCATTCCGGTCCCCCCTTGTGATCTTCAATTTCGTAAAAGTGATCACGTTTTAGTTCTCTAAAACAAAAAACGAATTATAGAAATTAATATTTCAAAAAATATTTTCATCTCTGATGATAGTTCTTAATAAAATATTATAAAAAATCCATGCCTGATGATAGTCTATAAGACAATATTATAAAAAAATCCACGTCTGTGATAGTATTTAAGAAAATATTTTCCAAAAAAAAAACACGCCTGTTGATAGTCCTTGAGAATATATTTTTAAACCAGTAAGGAAAGTAGTAAAGACGGGCTTCGCCGCCTATATGATACCCTTCACCACTTTGGGTATATTCTACATATGTACCCTAACAGACGACGCGTTTTTGTTATATATCTATATCTGAACCGATTTCGGGGAAACTTGTCAGAGACTAATTTATATTACATCAGTACCTTGTGTCAATCGGCCTAGATATGGATCTTTTCGCGAAGCTTAGCAAAAAAACCAAAAAAAAAAAAAAAAAAAAAACAACACCCTACACCAAAATTCATGCAAATCGAAAGGTATATAGGGACTTTGGTACACCAGTTACATAAAATCGGACGAAAATATATGTGGGAGCTATATCAAAATCTGAACCGATGTTCACGAAACCTTGCACACATCATTCTAGACTTCATTCAGTACGCTTTGTCAAAATTCGTGCAAATTAAAAGATTTCTAGGGACTTTGGTGCTCCAATTACCTAAAATCGGCCGAAACTATATATGGGAGCTGTATCTAAATCGGAACCAATATTCACGAAACTGTGCACACATCATTCTAGACTTAATTTAGTACGCTGTGCCAATTTGCGTGCAAATGGAAAAATATATAGGGACTTTGGTACACAATTTACCTTAAATTTGACGAAGAGATATATGGGAGCTATATCTAAATCTGAACCGATTTTCACGAAACTTGGCAGACATCATTCTAGATCTTATTCATTACGCTGTGCCAAAATTCGTGCAAATCAAAAGATTTCCAGGGACTTTCGTGGACTATTTACCTAAAATCGGGCGAAGCTATAAATGGGAGCTATATCTAAATCTGATCCGATTTTCACGAAACTTTGCACACATCATTCTAGACTTAATTTAGTACGCTGTGTCAATTTTCGTGCAATTCGAAAGATATATTGGGACTTTGGTACACAATTTACCTTAAATCGGACGAAGATATATATGGGAACTATATCTAAATCTGAACCGATTTTTACGAAACTTGGCGGATATCATTCTAGACCTTATTCATTACACTGTGCTAAATTTCGGGCAAATCAAAAGATTTTCAGCGACTTTCGTGGACTATTTACCTAAAATCGGGCGAAGATATATATGGGAACTATATCTAAATCTGAACCGATTTTTACGAAACTTTGCACACATCATTCTAGACCTTATTCATTACGCTGTGCCAAATTTCGTGCAAATCGAAAGATATATAGGGACTTTGGTGTACCATTTACCTCAAATCGGATATGGGAGCTATATCGACATCTGAACCGATTTTTCCCAATTTCAATAGGCTTTGTCCTTGGGCCAAACAAGTGAGCTGTGCCAAATTTCATCCAATTCGGATCATAAATGCGACCTGTACTTTGTTTACAATTTAACACCAACAGACGGACAGACGGACGGACATGCATAAATCGACTCAGAAAGTGATTCTATGGATATTCTCAAAAGGAACCATGGGTATATCTCGATCATTTTCGCATGTTACAAACATATGCACAAAGACATAATACCCTGTACCACAGTGTGGTGAAGGGTATACAAATCTAAGTCTTTTAAATTAAAAAAAACATTGTTGATAGTCTTTTCAAAAATCCAACCCTGTTGATTGTCCTTGAGCTATTTTCTTAAAAAATACCCGCCTGTTTAAAGTCCTTTGGAAACTATTCTTTAAGAAGTTGCGTGATTTACTTACTCCGAAAATGCTGGAAAACCCATAGATTCAAAAAATCCACCACTCATCTCGATTAAATCCATTGGTTTCCATCTCTTCCCTCTGAGCTCCGGTAAGAGGTTGGGCATTTTCTTATGCGGATAGGGATTTTCTAAAATCGATTCCTTCTTCCACGACTGATAGAGAGCCTGTTCTAAAAAGTGGTGGGGTATCAATCCTGAAGTAGGTATTATTTCAGGTCCATATTTCATCCTCAAAGCTTCTCTCAAATGGCCATGTAATTCTCTGTAAAGCGGTTCAATTGTTTTCATATATTCTTCCAAATTTTCGAGAAAATTCGGATTATCATAACGTTCATACCAAATGGCTGATGGCCTTGCCGAAGCTTCCATTGACAAATTTCGATAATAATCTACATAGAAATTCAAGGCATTTTTAATTTCTTCCGGCAAATGATTACGCCACTCACGCCAATACCACATTATTTCATCGGGATCATTGCTATTGGTAATAATCGGTTTTATATGTCGTATATAGGATATTAATTTACATTTGTTGGGCCTGCTACGATCGCAGGTGAATTTTTGTTTTCCCACTGTTCTCAAAATGTAAGTGTGTCTTCGGAATTTCATTGAAATTTCGGGATATTTTAGATCGCGTAATAATATTTCAAATTGTCGCTTTAGCAGAGGATCTGCAAAATTATGGCAATCGAATTTTCGCATTGATGCCAAAAGCGGTAGTAAATCATTGCGCAGTGCCACTTCCGCTCCCACCTCGAAATCGGGATATAAACTTAATTTCTTTGCCGTTTGATGATATTTCAAATCCAGCGTCTCCATCAGCTGTTGGGCACATGACTCACTTAAACATTCTGCCCAAATGGTGGGGAAAAAATATAGTCCTAATAACTGAAACAATGAGGGAAATATTTCAGATTTTTTTTGTAAAACATGGTTTGAGAAATTCATTTACCGCGCAAAACCAAAATCTCATTGCGTCCCGTTTGTATTGATTTCAAAATAACAACTGAAATTTAAATTTTATTCATTTTTTGTTTGTTTTTGAAATCTGTATGTAAAAATTTATTAAATCAACAAACACAAAATATTATCAAAAACTGAAATGCCGGTCTTATCGCCTTTTGCAAACGTCACACCTTATCAAAGAATTGAGCCTGTATTTGCTTTCTCCCACTGGACAATTGATATACGAGTTGGTTAAAAAACGTAGGCCATTACTTATGCTCAAAAGGCCGGATTTTTCGTATATTAAGTTAATTTTTATGAAAGCCGCTTTTTAAAATATAAAAATTTAAAGACTATCAACAGTCGTGGATTTTTTAAAAAAATATTTGATCAAGGACTATCAACAGGCGTTGATTTTTTTAATATTTTCTCAAGGACTATCAACAGGCGTAGATTTTTTTTCTCAAGGACTACCAACTGGCATTGAGTTTTTTCAAGGACTACCAACTGGCATGGTTTTTTTAAAAATAATTTCTCAAAGGCTATCAATAGGCGTGGACCTTTAAAAAAATATTTTCTCAAGGACTATCACTTTCTTCAACAATATTTTCTAAAGTTTAACCTCTGGCGGTTAGTTCTTAATATATGTTATCATTTACCAAAAGCTTGGGTATTTTTTTACCAGAATATCCATAAGGCCAAAGACTAGCGCATATCTTTGAAAATATGTCTATATGCCTTCAATGGTAATAAGCACGAAGCAACACAAATTTTATGTTTTTAAACCTAATTTGAATTTCCAAACATTTCAGATTCAGATATATTGATATAGGCTTATCACAAAATGTGCTTAGACGCAACCCAATGCCATAGTTTCCAAAAAACTCTTTTCAGGGTCACCAAGGCATCGGCACTTGGGTATTGATAAGACGTCATTAGTCTACGAGTATGTATAATCGGAACAATGGAAGTGTGGAACAAAAAATGTATTACAACATAAATACTTGCACTTGAAAATATTTCTAATTTTAAAATTTAATTTTATACTCTCCACCATAGTATGGAGGGTATATGAATTTTGTTTTTGCGTTTGTAACTCATCGAAATAATCATTTCCGACCCTATAAAGTATATATATATATATATATTCTTGATCAGGGTAAAATTCTAAGACGATCTAGCCATGTCCGTCCGTCCGTCTGTTGTAATCACGCTATTTTCTGAAGGAATTGAGATATGGTGCTGAAATTTTGCATAGGGTTGTCTTTTGTCTGCAGGCAGGTCAAGTTCGAAGATGGGATATATCGGTCCACGTTTAGGCATAGCTCCCATATAAGGGTACCCCCCAATTTTCGGTATTTTGAGGTTCCTGGGCGTGTTTTTCAACCTAATTCGCTGAAATTTGGTACTTTGAGCTCTTATTGGGAAGCAAATCTCGCTACTAAAAAGTATAAATATAGGTCAATTTTTTCTGGTACCCCCCATATAACGGTACCCTCCAATTTTCGGTATTTTAGGGTTCTTGAGCGCGGTTTTCAACCGAATTCGCTGAAATTTGCTACATTGGGTTCTTTGGTATTAAATGTCTCCACAAAAAATTATAAATATAGGTCCACTTTTTCTTGTAGCCCCCATATACGGGTACCTCCCAATTTCCAGTTTTTGGGGTGTTTGACCGGATTTTTTACCGAATTGGCTGTAATTTAGTATTTTGAGTCCTTAATAGCTACCAAATCTTCCCACAAAAAATTATGAATATTGGCCCATTTTTTCGGATGGCCCCCATATAAGGGTACCCCCAATTTTCGGTATTTTGGGGTTCTTGACCGTGATTTTTAACCGAATTTGCTGCAATTTGTTATTTTGTAGTCGTATATGGTAACAAATCTCTCTACCAAAAATTATTATTGTTCGTCCCCTGTTTAGGATAGTCTCCATATAACCCCCTTTTTATACCCTACACAACTATGTTGTCAGGGTATTATAGCTTTGTGCAGCAAAAAATGTTTGTAACGCCGCGAAATATTGGTCCTAGACCCACCTTTAAGTATACCGATAGTCATATCTCGACTAGCTGAATCGATCTAGACATGTGTGTCCGTCCGTCCGTCTGTCCATTATAATTTGTAAACACGATACAGGCCACAGTTATGGACCAATCTTCACGAAATTTTGCATGTAGAATGGATTTGGCCCAATGAAGACCCCTATTGTTTTTTGTAAAGATCGGTTAATATTTAGGGGATGAAATGGACCAAATACTTATTTTTATCGGGTTTTCTGGTAGCTCCAGAGGCCGCAATTATGGCCCAAACTTCGCGAATTTTTTGCATGGAGAAGGGGATCGGGCCAAAGAATAAGCATGCATGTTTTCATAAAGATCGATCAATATTTAGCGGGTCAAATGGACCCTGACTTTTGTGTGAAAGTGACAAAATTTGTATTCTATGGCTTGTATATTTACCCCTGAAGGACATAGAATAGAGAAGTTGATAGTATGTCCTAGAGGAGTGGTTGACCTTTAAATTGATATGAATTATATTGTCGTATGTATTCGGATGTGGGAGTTACACGTAAATATTTACAGGTGCTTACGTGTTCAGATATTATTTAGTAACCCATTACCACACTGGAGGGTTAAAATATATCGCTGATTGCTTTGAAATGTTCCATGAAGTACCAGTTTTGGTCAAGGACAACGCCTATAATTTTCGGTGATGATCGGATAATAATTTTGGGATGAAGTGGACCGAAAACTTATTATTATTTTTTTTTTGGATTTTTTTGAGTCGATCTATAGGCCACAAATATAAACCGAACATCACAACACAACCCACTCTGAAGGGAATCTGGACAAGTAATTAGAAGGACTGTACTGATTCGGATGTTCGGAAAATATGTCAGTGTATGGAAGAGCTTCTGACCTCTACTCGGGCAAGAGAGTGCAACTATCACGAAATATTTCCCAGGTTCCGAATAAAAATCCACAGGAAGTTAAGGGTCGTGGTAGTTGTGTAGGGTATCATATGGTCGGCCCCGTCCGACTATACTGCTCCGCTCACTGGTTTATATATATTATTATTATTTTATTATATATATATATATATATATATATATAAATATGGACCGATATTCCCCATCTTCGAATTTGAATTATCAATTAAAAATTTCTGAAATTTTTATTATGGTTTACATAATCCGTTTTTAGACATGTCGGTATAGGTCCACTTTTTGGTATGTTCCCAATATTTTCATTTCTAGTACCTGCCAGTATATCTATGCTTAACACTTAACGCTTTTTCACTTGTTTATATTAAAATAGTTATCTGATTTATTCCGCGTTTTGGTTTGGTTCTAAGACTCTGTTGTAATCATTTCACCTGCGGAGGATATCGGTACCTGCCTGTGTGGAAGGTACCAGAAGGAGTGGACCGATATTCCCCAACTTCGGACTTGAAGTAAGTTTGGAAGAAATAAAATGGGCAAAGTTTGGATGAAATAAAAAATTTTCTGAAACGGGTTTGGTCCAAATGACTTCCTTACAAGCGTATATTATTTAAAGAATAATTTTTAATCAAAGGACTACTTGACATACAAGGGTGGTTTGTTTAAGGGGCCCCCCATTCTCGGGGTCAACATTTTTTTATTTAATTCAAATCTACACTAATTCAAGAATGTCCCTACAAAATTTCAAGAGAAAATCTCAAGAACTCTTGAAGATATAGCCGATTTATTGTGTCAGCATCAAGTGACTTTAAACGCGTTTTTCTCTTTTGTGAATGGCGGGCACGATATCGCAAAAACTAATAACCCAATTGATTCCAAATTTTTACACGTTTCTCTGTGTGTGTATAGGTATCATATGAACTAGGATAAAGCCAATCGGTGAAGATCTTCCTTATTTTCTAACTTGGTTTTTGGTAAAAAATCGGCGATTTACCAAAAATATTTTTTCAAAGGTCCGCCATTTTGTTAATTTTAGAGTGAAGTCTATAATCCTAGTTCATACGTGAGCCAGACATGTACTCTTTCTAACACCGTTGGAATTTTCGGATTCCGATGTTCCAGTGAGGAGTTATCATGCCCGCCATCAAAAATAAGGACTTTTCTTTGATCACAAAAAACAACAACAAAAATGTTTGTAAATTATTTTTCTTCCTTTTTAAACTCAAATATATATGTGCACAGTTACAAACCTTAACAAGCATTTATATTCATTTACCAGGCCATTTAAAATCTTAAAAAAAAAAAATCGTGAATGGGGGGGTGGGGGGGGGGGGGGGGGGTTCCCTTAATTTGGATTCCATTCAAACCATACATGAAATTGAAATCTTTTTGTTAAATAGTTAAAATATTCTTTTCTTGATGGACCTTAACCCACTGGTTTTGTTTCAAATCCTAGATTTTAAACACTACCAAATTCTATGCCGTTTAGTTATATGTATAAAAATTCTATAACCCCAAATAATGTCTGTCTATCGTTTTTTTTGTGTGTTAGTGTTCTAAACACAAAATATTTGCTTTGCTTTCATAAAATGTAAATTATTTTTTTTTTGTTTAAAAAATGCTTGTAATTTAATTTATCAAAATCAAAACAATGCTGTAACTCACTAAACGTATGGGCAATGTCTACAGTAGTGATGGTATTTGCCATTTCATATATGTGCATATGGATGCATTCATATGTGTGTGTTAAATGTTGTGTGATGCCTTCGATGGTGGGTTATCGGTGCAATGGGGTATTTTTGGTGCACTGAGAAAAAATAAAATCTGGAGTCAGGAGTTTCACGAAGTGGAATGTAATGTGTTATATATAATGTGGTCTGAATTGCATTTCTGCAGGGCTTACTTGCCGAAAGGCTGCGGCCATAAAAATTTAATTTTGGCGAAAATTTTATTTTACTATAAGGGCCGGTAGGATTTCCAGGGAGTAAATTACAAACTCACCGAATTTCAATTTGGCAGGTCAAAATTGTTGGTAGGGTACCAAATTAATTATTAACTTATTAGCCGCAAATTTAGACGGAAGGGGCTATGAGAATATCTTTGAACAGCCTTACCTAAAATTCGACTAGCTCGTTCGACGTTTTTCAGCACAAAAGTAGAACACATGTATTTATATGAATGTTGCCGTCCCAGTAGAAAATACTCTCTTGCGTGACAATTTCGTTAACGAATCGTTGACGAAATATATGGAATTGTCATTCATGACTAAAAACATGATATGTCGTCGAAAATGTCGTTCTTCTCGAAATATGAAAACAAAACAAAAATAGTCTGAATCGAGTGTACTATGAAATATTGACAGAAACGAAGAGAAAAATGTTTCTAAAAATATATATAAGAAATTTGAGATAAAGAAGACGTGCTATCTTGGTAAGTTTAAAAGAATATATAATTATTTATATCATTATTTAAATGCATTGATTTACTCTTAGGATGGGGCAAATAAATGACAATTGGTGAAATATTGTAATTAATATCTGAAAGATGTTTCATTTTCCAATGCATTTTAATTTTGTTGTTTCTTTACAGATGCTGTTAAAATGGAGATAACCATTACGCTTCTCAGGCAATGTGTGCTTATTTATATTACATGATATTATGTAAATATAAGGTATGTTTTTGTAATATAAAATATAATAAATTGCATGCTATAAAAAATATACATGAAAAATATGTATGTATATAAATTTTTATTTGAACTTTAAATGGAGTATGTGAGTATGATTGACGACAATATTGGTGACAATAGGACAATACAGTCATCAACGAATGTTTAAACGACAGGAAGTGAATCTGTCGTTAACGAAAAGTAGGGAGATTAGCCGCTAAAGTTGTCGTCAACGACGACTTCGCTTACCATGTCGCCCAAGTTGTCGTCCATTCAGCCAAATTTAAATTTGATCAAATTTAGTACAATTTAGTACATATAATTACGACTTTTCAAGATTACCTCAATGTCTCAATCCTACACTTCTGTCAGTAATTTTAATTCAAAATTTTAGGATTGCCGCTCAGTCCGTTCTCACAAACCAAAATGTACCATATTTAGTACTATATAGTGTTCTAGTATCTTTAAGTACGAAATTCCTTAATCCATACCTTAATCCTGTAATTTTAATTCCAAATTTAGGTTTTTCATGTCTATCCTTTCACTCAAATCGAAACCATTTAGTTCTGTTCGTACCATTTAGTTCTGTTCATTCTTAACTACCTCAATCATGTTCTCTAAGAGTAAACTTAATTGAAATTTCAGTTTTCCATTTCTATCCGGTTTCCATTTCTATTGCATCGAAATTGTACCAAGTTTAGTACCTTTTGGTACACATACATTCCAACAGTATTTGTAAAACCAAATTGCAAAATTCCAGCCCCATCTGTTCACACAAAAACAAATGATAAACTATTTAGTACCATTTAGTACGTTTTGTTTCCATAAGTACGAATTTCCTAAACCAAATCAATCCTACACTCCAACAGTAATTTTAATTCCAAAATTCTGAAGTCCAACCTATCCGTTTGCACAAAATCAAGTTGTACCAAATGCTTAATGATACTAGCAATTCTACCCTTCAACGATAACTATTATCAAAATTTTAGGTTTCCAGATCTCTCCGTTCACTCTAACCCAAATTGTACCAAATCTAGTTTCAATTATTACTATTCGCACACATAAATATGAATTTCCAGTGCTGTCTTTATAGTACAATCCTCAACAGTAATTTTAATTTCATATTTCAGGTTTTCAGCTCTATCCGTTCACCCAAAATCCAAATTGTACTAAATTTTGTAACATTGAGTACTTTCGTACGCATAAGTGCGAATTTCCTAAACTCATCAATCCTACAATCCAACTTTCATTTTAATTCCCAATTTCAAGACTCCAGCTCTATTTGTTCACCTAAATCCAACTTGAACCAAATTTTGAACTTTTAGTCCTCTACTCCGAAACTAATCCTAATTCCTCTTTTCAGGACTCCATCTCTATACTCTCAAATAAATGCAAATAGTATCAAATTTAGTACTTATCATACACATAAGTACTCAAAATTTCATACTTCTAGCTTCAGCCGTTTCGTCTGGGCGATGATCTCACAGTCACTCACTTATCACTAAGCTCCTTTATATATTAAGGTTATATACGGAATTCTCGAAATAATTTATTACCGAGCAATGACCCTTAAACCGGGGTCAATGACCTTTAATCCGGATTAAGCCTTAATCCCCTCAATGACCCTTAATCCTGATTCAATGACCTTTAATCCGGGGTTAATAACCCTTAATCCCCTCAGTGACCCTTAATCCGGATTAAGCCTTAATCCCCCTCAATGACCTTTAATCCGGATTAAGCCTTAATCACCGCAGTGACCCTTAATGCGGGGTCAATGACCCTTAATCCGGGGTCAATGACCCTTAATCCGGTGTCAATTACCCTTAATCGGGATTAAACCTTTATCCCCTCAGTCACCCTTAATCCGGTGTCAATGACCCTTAATCCCCTCAGTGATCCTAAATCCCCTCAATGACCCTTAATCCCCTCAGTGACCTTTAATCCGGGGTCAACGACCTTTAATCCGAATTAAGCCTTAATCCCCCTCAATGACCTTTAATCAGGGGTCAATTACCCTTAATCCCCTCAGTGATCCTAAATCCCCTCAATGACCCTTAATCCCCTCAGTGACCTTTAATCCGTGGTCAATGACCTTTAATCGGGGTCAATGGCCTTAATCCGGATTAAGCATTAATCCGGTGTCGATGACCTTTAATCCGGATTAAGCCTTAATGCCCTCAATGACACCTATATCCTGAGTCAATGACCGGATTAAGCCTTAATGCCCTCAATGACACCTATATCCTGAGTCAATGACCTTTAATCCCCTCAGTAACCCTTAATCCTGACCCTTAATTAGTGACAACCTTAATCCGGATTAAGCCTTAATCCCCTCAGTCACCCTTAGTCCGGGGTCAATTACCCTTAATCCCCTCAATGGCCCTTAATCCCCTCAGTGACCCTTAATCCGGGGTCAATGACCTTTAATCCGGATTAAGCCTTGATCCCCTCAGTGACCCTTAATCCGGGTCAATGACCTTTAATCCGGATTAAGCCTTAATCCCTTCAATGACCCTTAATCCTGAATTAAATGACCTTTAATCCCCTCAGTGACCCTTAATCCTGACCTTTAATCCGGGGTTAATAAGGCATTGACCCCGGATTAAAGGTCACTGAGGGGATTAAGGCTTAATCCGGATTAAAGCTTAATCCGGATTAAGGGTCTTTGACCCCGGATTAAGGGTCTTTGACCCCGGATTAACGGTCTTTGACCCCGGATTAAGGTCATTGAGGAGATTAAGGCTTAAGCGGGATTAAGGGTCACTGAGGGGATTAAGGGTTATTAATGGCTTAATCTGGATTAAACGTCATAGACCCCGGATTAAGGGTCATTGAGGGGATTAAGGGTCATTGTTTGTTAATAAATTAAATCGAGAATGCCTTATATAACCTTAATATATGAAGGATTACTTTTGGAGTAGAGGACTAAACGTACAAAATTTGAAATTGGGAATTTAAATGACTGTTGAAGTGTAGAATTGAGGAGTTCAGAAAATTCGTACTTATGGGTACGAAACTACTAAATGTTAATAAATTTAGTACAATTTGGATTTTGGGTGAACGGATAGAGTTGAAAACCTGAAATTAGGAATTAAAACTACTGTTGAGGATTGAGCTATAGGGACAGACCCAGTAGAAAATACTCTCTTGCGTGACAATTTCATTGAGGAAATTTATGGAATTGTCATGCATGACTAAACACATGATATGTCGTCGAAAATGTCGTTCTTCTCGAAATATGAAAACAAAAATAGTCTGAATCTAGTGTACTATGAAATATTGACAGAAACGAAGAGAAAAATGTTTCTGAAAAAATATATAAGAAATTTAGGTTAAATTTAAATATATAAGAATTAAGAATCTCGGTTAAAATAGGTAAGTTTAACTGAATATATAATTATTTGTATCATTTCTTAATTGCTTTCTTTTACTCTTAGTATGGGGCAAATAAATGAAATATTGTAAATAATATCTGAAAGATGTTTCATATTTTAAAGCGTTTTAATGTTGTTGTTTCTTTACAGATGATGTTAAAATCATCTCGACAAGTTCTCAGGCAATGTGTTTATTTATATTATTATAAACGTAAATGCAATGTATAATTCTTGTTATATAATAAATTACATGCTATAAAAATAAAAATTGAAAATGTATATGTATATTTTTATTTGAATTTTTAATGGGGTATGATTGATGACAATGGGTATTAAGTCATCAACGACTGTGTAAACGACATAGTCGATGATAGTGGTCAACGAAAAGTAGGGAGTTTGTCGCCGAAGTTGTCGTCAACGACAACTTCCCTTACCTTGTCGCCCAAGTTGTCCTGCATGAATACTGCGACACTTGTTTGAAAATTTCGTCAAGGATCTCACATTGTTGTCTGCAAAGTGTCTTCCAAAAATTGCCATTGTCTTGCACCATTCGTTAATGTTGTCTGCAAGACACTTTCTACTGGGTATATGAATGTACCAACGTTAAGTGTTTGCCTTGTATACATTGCCAAAAAGGATATCATCACAATAATATTCAACATAAAGAGCAAAGATGTGCGCGCGGCAAACAATGGGATCTGAAAATAAATACAAAAGCAAAAAATAAGAGAAAAAACAACAACGAGAATCGTCATAAAACAGTTTAACACGCGAAAGGTGCTAAAGTGCAGTCATATTAACAATGCTTACCCAGCAGGGACACCAAGCACAAAAAATGGACGAAAAATCCTCATTCAATGGCAGGGACATGCATGTGGGTGGTGCATCGTTTCCTACACTGCGATTACTTTTGAAGGCAAACATGATTTTGGAATTTTAATTGTGGACAAACGTGGATTTTTAATTAATATCTTTTCAAGAATCTGAATTATTTAATAAATACTTTTCCAAGGACCATCAGAGGTAGGAGCTTGGATTATTTAATGAATAGTTTTCAAGGGTCTTCATAGCAATAAGAGTAGAATATTTTTCCAAAGCTCGTCAGATGTATAATCGTGGATTCTTCAATGGATATTTTTTCAGTGATCAGGAGCGCAAAAGCGTGTATTTTTAAATATATATTTTTTTCAAGAATTGCCAGAGGTATAGACTTAGATTTTTTAATTAATATTTTTTCAAGGGACAGAATGTCTATGAGGGTGGACGCTGTAATAAATAATTTTTCAAAGGAATCAGCAGATCTATAAGCGTGAATTATTCTTTTTCTTCAAGGATTAGATCAATATTTTTTCTTATTTCAGTAGAGATGTAAGCCTATTTTTTTAAGAAAAGTTATCCAAGGGATCAGCAGAGCTCTATGCATGGATTTGTAATAAATGTTTATCTGAGGATATGCAGATCTATAAGTGTGGAATCTTGAATGTATACGTTTCCAAGTATCTGCAGAGCTATAAGCGTAGATTATTTAATGATAATATTTCAATGATATTATTCATAGAACCATATAATCGTAGATATTTTAATGAATATTTTTCCGCTTGGATTCTTTAATGAATTAGAGTCCGCATGAATGAATTTAATGAATTTAAAGAGTCCGCAGATCTATGAATTTAAAGAGTCCGCAGATCTATAAGCGTGGATTTTAGGGAATTTGTTTCTATGTATCAGCAGAGCTCTAAGTGTGGATTTAAGGAATATTTTCCAAGGATTAGCGAAGCAGTAACCATGGATCTTTCATGAAATTTTTTCCTATAATAAGCTATAATAGCTATAGCTATAATCTGAATTCTTAAATGGATATTACTCCAGGGATCAGAAGCTAAAATAGGGTGTTATCTCTCTATATATATAAAAATGAATTGCTGTTCGTTAGTCTCACTAAAACTCAAGAACGGCTAAACGGATTTTTCTTATCTTAGTCTTGAAATGTTCGTGGAGCTTTAGGGAAGGTTTAAAAGGTGAGAAAAAATCGAAAAACGCGAAAAATTTGCAAAAAATATTATGAAGCATATTTGCATTTCCACGAATTTAGTATCGAGCTATATTGATTGGACCACTTTGTTTTTGTTATTTGAAGATATTTTCTGCGAAACTGGTAGCCTATCAATCCTTTAAGCCATGATTTGTCAATTTTTGGAAATTTTCCAAATATGTATTTTATTTTTTTTTTTCAATTGAATTGAGATTGTATTGAAAATATTTGAGGTGAAAATACAAAAAATAAATCGGAAGTATATCACTGAATGTTCACGCGATCATTGTATGCACACGTTTTCCAAAGAATTCAGGTTTTTTTTGGGGCAAATGCAAAAATTGAAAATCAGAAGACATTCGGAATTGAGGTTGTGGACATTCAGAGAATTATAATTCTAACATCCATCCAATCAACGTCTTTATAATACCGAAAATCTACTTGGAACTATATCAGAGCATGGACCTAATATCCCGTAATGACATATTGCAGCTCCTATAATGTGAAATTTTGGTAAGAAGATTTGACACCACATGAGAAAATGTCGACCAAAGGGGAATACCATATATGGGAGCTATCTGGAAACTTGGACCAATATTGATAATTTTTGCTAAGAGAAGCTCCCAAAATACCGCATATTGCGGGTAATGTTAGCCAAACGCATCGAATAATGTGGAGTATCATTGTATGGGGTCTATTCGGAAGCTTCCGTGAATATTGTTAGGTACATTTTCAACACAATTATCATCCAAAATATAAAATTACTGCGAAATACAAATTCAATTAGAAGGTAAAACCAGTAAGGAAGGAAGTAAAGACAGACGGGACCGATATATGATACACCTCACCACTTTGGGTATATTCTACATATGTGTCCCTTTCGAAAGAACATTTCCTTGAATATGTGGTCTTTATGCCTTTCTGGAACCTTTGCTAAATTTCATTTCATTCGGGAAAGTTTAGAGTCGTTTGAGTACAATGGGGCTAATTTAAGTAAATCGATGTAGAGAAAACTTGATACACGCTATTCGTTAGACCGCACTCTTCAAAATTTAATCTCAATCAGACACCCGTTTGAAATATATATGGCAGATGTGTCTGCATCTGCGCTAATTTCACCAACACGTAATAACGCCATTCAAGAGTCAATTTGATACGTTTTGCAAAATTTGGTGTCGAGCTATATCAGTACATTGTACAAAATTGTGTGTCAATCGTACAAACTTTGGGTCTTTAGTGCACAATTGACCTGAAACCGGAAGAATATGTATATAGCAGATATATATAAATCTCAACCGATTTTCACGAAACTTAGCACATATAATTCTAGACTAAGTTTAGTACGCTATGACAAATTTCATGCAAATCGAAAAATATAAAGGGGTATTGGTGCATCATTTGCATAAAATCGGACGAAACTATATATGGCAGGTATATCTAAATTTGAACCATTTTCACGAAACTTAGTGCATCATTTTCTAGACTCAATTCAGTACGCTATGACATTATTTAAATTCATTGCATGTGTGCTATATCTTTCAATGTAACGATCAAAATCTGTATATGGCAAAATATATATCTTACCCAGAAAAATTTTTTATGCAAGTATGAATAAAAAAGCAAAAAGAAAAACAAATCTGAAATACTGAAAATTATTTCTTAACAATACTGTTAAGGCAAGACAACGTTTGCCGGCCCCGCTAGTTTTTTAATAAATATGTTTAAAAAGGATTGCAATGTCTATAGGCGAAGATTTTTAATTGTATATCTTTCCAAGGATCAGCAGTACTACAAGCGTGGATTTTTTAATGAACATTTTTCCAATGATCAGCAGATCTATAAGCATGGATTCTTGAAATAATTTTCATCAATGATATACAGCGCTATAAGCGTGAATTCTTTAATGAATATTTTTTCTGGGATATGTAGAGCTATAAGCGTGGATTTTTAATAAATATTTTTCTAAGGATATGCACAGCTAGCAGCGTAGTTTTTTAATAAATATTTTTCTAAGGATATGCAGAGCTATAAGATTGGATTTTTATTAAATATTTTTCCAGGGAAATGAAGAGCTATAAGCGTGGATTCTTAATAAATATTTTTCCACCGACATGAATGACTATAAGTGTGAATTCTTTAATGAATATTTTTGGGATATGTAGAGCCATAAGCGTGGTTTTTAAAGAATATTTTCTCCAAGGATATGCAGAGCTATACGTATGGATTTTTAATAAATATTTTTCCAAGGAGCTATAAGCTTGGATTTTTAATAAATATTTTCCAAAGATATGCAGAGCTATAAGCGTGTTTTTTTAATAAATATTTTTCCAAGGATACGCAGACTATTTAATGAATTTTTGCTTTCAAAATTCATTTTCAAATTCGTATTAAGATTCCACTCATTGTCTATATTTTTAAGGCTTTAGCCGAGTATTCCAACCAAGGGTGTTGTAAATTAGCATGCTGGATTCTTGAAGGGAGAACAATTTCTTTGCAGAAAATTATATATATATATATATATATATATATATATTACCTCCACCATAGTATACCCTCCATACTATTATGTATATATAATTACTCTAGCCTCTAAACGAATTGAGATAGATCGCTAAAGTTTTGCATATAGTCGTCTTTTGTGTGCAGGCAGGTCAAGTTCGAAGATGGTCTTTATCGGTCCACTTTTAGGCAAATACCCCACAAATACCCCCCAAATTTTGGTATTTTGGGGTTCTTGAGCGCGTTTTTCAACCGAATTCGCTGAAATTTGGTACATTGGGTTCTTATTGGGTACCAAATATCTTCACTAAAAATTATAAATATAAGTCCATTTTTTCTGGTAGCTCCCATATAAGGGTACCCACCAAATTTCGGTATTTTTGGGTTCTTGAGCGCATTTTTTAACCAAATTCGCTGAAATTTGGTACATTGCGTTTTTATTGGTTACCAAATATCTCCACTAAAAATAATAAATATAAGTCAATTTTTACTGGTAGCCCCCATATAAGGGTACCCACAAATTTCGGTATTTTGAGCTTCTTGAGTGCGTTTTCCAACCGAATTCACTGAAATTTGGTATTTTGTAGTCCTATATGGTAACAAATCTCCCTACCAAAAATTATTAATATTCACCCCTTTTAGGGGTAGTCCCCATATAACCCCCTTTTTATATTAAAATAATTATTTGATTTGTTCCGCGTTTTGGTTTTGGTTCTAAGATTATTTCTATATCGACAAAGTTGAATTATAGTCCACATGTTGGCCTGGCCCCCATATAATGATACCCACAGATTTTCGGTATTTTTAATATTTAGCGTAAAGAAATGTATTCTGATGCAAACATTTTAGTTTCGAAATAAAGCTATATCTGTTCTCAATTAGGCCGGAATAAAACCTGTGTAGTTATATAAGGCCATCACCAGCCTTATATAACTGTGATATCTTATTTGCTATTTTGGCGATGTTCCACCCTATCCTGCGTCGTCAATATCGGACCACTTTCTGGGTTTTTAGGAAAAATATCCATTAGAAATTTTTGCAATTTTTATTTGGTGTACATTGAATTTTCGGTATAGGTCCACTTTTGGGTATGTACCCTATATTTTCGATGCTAGTATCTGTTAGTATACCTATGGTGGAGGGATCCAAAGTTCGGACCGGCCGAACTTAACGCTTTTTCACTTGTTTAATTACATTTTTCTCCGTGTCATTGCTGACCCACTCTGTATTAGTCATATTCATATTTTCCGTTTTTGCATACGATTTAAATGATATCATAATACAATCCAAACTTGTTTTATAAACATATACATACGAACAGAGAAAAACATTTATTCACATACGGTATTGTAATATCACTCCAGTATTCTATTGTATGTTTGCAGAACAACCAACAATTATAGCCGCAGTTTAATTTCTGCACGCACACACACACACCAAAATAAACATACATATCATGAATTTCGAAACTACGAAACATGTCGCTTTCAGTTTCCGGACACCACAATTTATCAGAATATTTTTTGGTGGTTTATCAGCAGGTGCGAGTGTGGGTGAATGTGGATACGAACGAGTGGTAAAACCAATTCTAGAACAAAACTGAAATATTTGGCATTGTTGGACACAGGGTTTTAATAGGTGGACAGTGTTTCAGAGTTTATTTTATAATATTTATGAAGAAAGTCAACACAAACATTTTAACATAGTTTCCTTTCTGCAGTAACAAAGTTTTCTGAAAGACGTTTGTTATATATAAACTTTGTTCACTTTAACCCTTATGTACCGTTAATATTGTTGCCATGTTCTAAGTTTTCAAGGTTCTTGATGGTTTTATTTATATGCAAATCCACGGAATGTATTCTAAAATTCCGAATTCTCTTAAGATTCGCAGCTCGACCTTAGAAATACTTAACTTACATTTAGAGTTAAATTGTTCTTTGATTCACTGTATTTAAATATTGCATATTATGCAAAATACATATTTGCCAATGTCGAAGAATATCGTATTTGATATTTGATTATATTTCATGAGGTCGCAACATTCAACCGCATACAGAACGCTGGGAGCTAGTAGTATTTTTTGGATAGAGGATTACCTTAAAAAGTCTGGGAACGGATTTAAAATTAAATATTTAAATTACATTTAAATATCCACGCTTCGCTCAAACTTTTCTAAAAAAAAAAATATTCATTTAAAAATCCACGCTTAGCTCAAATTCTTCTTAAAAAAATATTCATTTAAAAATCCACGCTTAGCTCAAATTCTTCTTAAAAAAATATTCATTTAAAAATCCACGCTTCGCTCAAATTCTTCTTAGAAAAATATTCATTTAAAAATTCACGCTTAGCTCAAATTCTTCTTAAAAAAATATTCAATTTAAAAATCCACGATTCGCTCAAATTCTTCTTAAAAAATATTCATCTAGTAATGGTTGAAAAAATATTCATATAAAAATCCACGCCTATAGCTGTGGTAATGGTTGAAAAAAATATTCATTTAAAAATCCACGATTAGAGCTCTGGTGATGACTGAAAAATATTCATTTAAAAATCCAAGATTATAGCTCTGATAATCCTCGAAAAATATATTAATTTAATAATCCATTCTCGTTATCCTTGTACGCTTTTCCCCACAATTTTTAAACTCTTGTTAGCATCACAATTGCATATTGTTTCCATTTTAATATGTTTTTTTTTTTTGCATTCAGATAATAGTCATTATAACACCTATGTGTGCGAATGTGTCGATGTGTCATTGCATTAAATATCACAATCACCGTTGTTGCATCGCTGGTAATTTTACGCCTTTTTGTAAATTCATATGCGTTCTGGCCAGCCCGAACGCACGGTCACACCCGCCATGACCTCTGGTCGCGCTCAATGTTATTTGTTTAACACGGCAACACTATAATTTGTGGTTTATGGCTCACCATGACAAGACAGCGGCCGGACGCTTGGGCCACTCGGCTGCTGGGTCTCATTGACAATAAGCAAAACCCATTAAAATTAATTTAATTTAAATGTTTGCACAATTTTGTTTATAGAGCTCTTGTTTTTTGTTTTAATTTATGCCGTGTGTGTTTTTTTAATTAATAATGCATACATTTTACAATTTGTTTTTAATTGATATTAGTACAAAAAGCAGTACAAACCAGTGAGCGGAGCAGTATAGTCGGACGGGGCCGACCATACGATACCCTACACAACTACCACGAACTCTAACTTTCTGAGGATGTTTATTCCGAGTCTGAGTAATATTTCCTGATATTTGCCCCCTCTTGTACAGTCCTTCTAATTACTTGTCCAGATTACCTTCACGGTGGGTGTGTTGTGATTTTCGGATTATACTCTACTCGAAAACACACAAAAAATTATGTTTTCCGTCCATTTCATCCCAAAATTTTAATCTGATCATCACCGAAAATTGTAGGCGTTGTTCTTGACCATAGCTGGAACTTCATGAAAAATTTCAAAGCCATCAGCGCAATATTTCTCCCTTTAATGTGGTAATGGATTACTAAATAATATCTGAATACGTAAGCACATGTAAATATTTGACTGTAACCCCCACATCTGAGTAGATACATCACTATATTTGGTATCAATTTAAAGGTCAACCACTCCTCTTGGATATGTTATCAACTCCTAGGATCTACATCCTCCAGGAGTAAATATATATGCCATAGAATACAAATTTTGTCATTTTTCACACAAAAGTCAGGGTCCATTTGACCCGCTAAATATTGACCGATCTTTATCAAAACATGCACGCTTATTCTCTGACCCGATCCCCTTCTCCATGCAAAAATTCGCGGTGTTTGGGCCATAATTGCGGCCTCTGGAGCGACCAGAAAAACCGACAAAAATTTAGTATTTGGTCCATTTCATCCCCTAAATATTAACCGATCTTTTCCAAAAACAATAGGGGTCTTCATTGGCCAGACCCATCCTACATGCAAAATTTCGTGAAGATTGGTCCATAACTGTGGCCGGTATCGTGTTTACAAATTATAATGGACGGACGGTGTGACGGACACACATGTCTAGATCGACTCAGCTAGTCGAGATATGACGATCGGTATACTTAAAGGTGGGTCTAGGACCAATATTTCGCGGCGTTACAAACTTTTGGGGCTGCACAAAGCTATAATACCCTGACAACATAGTTGTGTAGGGTATAAAAACATGAAAATGCAATGTACATACATATTGTATATTTATTTATTTGTTGTGAACAATTAAACAAAATAGAATCACTGTAGGCCAACAAAAAGGAGTGGAAATAAATGTGAACGAAGCTGAACAATATTAACGCTCATTAAATGAACTGCCGACCATTGTGGAGTGGAATTTTTTGACATTATAACGATGGCTGGACTTAATTTATTGTTACAAATCGTATATTTATATACATATGTTAAGGGGAGGTGTGGATTTTAGTTTGTGCCTCAGAGAACAAATGAGCAATCGTTTTTGCATATGTATTATTTTATAATAATTAAATTTTGGTTGGGGTTTTTTATTTAAATTAAATTATTCATTGTTAAATTTTTAAACTAAATAAATAATCTGATAAATCACAGAATAAATTAGTTATGGTATTAATGAATTAGCAATTGAGAATGTGTTAGATAATTCGATTTAGGGAATTATGTGCGTATACTCATTATCATAACGTATACGTGTAGGCGTACATATGGGTTCAACGAAAAACAACACCTGAAATTAAATAGCTAAATATTAGGTTGGGGAAAAAATCCATTATTTTTTCGGCAGATGACTGTACTGATAGATTTCTCGTAAAGTAACGATCAAACAGTTGTGAGTTACAGTGTGTTAAAAATGGAAGTGAACAAAGAAAAAAATCGGTGCATTTTAAAGCTTTTCTTTGACAAAGGCGAAAATGCAAGCCAAGCGGCTAAAATTGTGAATGGTGTTTATGGTTTCGATACTGTAACACCCAATTATGTGCAATTTTTGTTTCGTAGATTCCGTTCAGGAATTTTTATACCCTCCACCATAGCATGGGGGGTATATTAATTATGTTTTTTCTATTTGTAACTCATCGAAATAATCATTTCCGAGCCTATAAATTATATATATATAAATATTCACCAGCGTAAAATTCTATGACGAAATAGCCATGTCCGTCCGTCCGTCGATATGTCCGTCTTTCTGCCCGTCCGCCTGTCTGTTGTAATCACTCTAGTGTATAAACGAATTGAGATAGATCGCCTAAATTTTGCATAGAGTCGTCTGCAGGCAGGTTAAGTTCGATGATGGGGTACCACCAATTTTCGGTATTTTGGCATTCTTGAGTGCGTTTTTCAACCGAATTTGCTGCAATTTGGTATTTTGCAGTCGTATATGGTAACAAATCTCCCTTCCAAAAATTTTTAATATTTGCCCCCTTTTTGGGGTAGTCCCCATTGTTTTAAAATAGTTATCTGATTTGTTCCGCGTTTTGAGTTTGATTCTAAGACTCTGATGTAATCATTTCACCTGCAAAGAATATCGTGATAAAAAAGTAGAACGTAAGGTTCGTTAATGAACTATAGCCCACATTTAGACCTAGCCCCTGTGTGGAGGTTCCAGAAGGAGTGGACCGATATTTCCCATCTTCGAACTTTAACTAAAATTGGAAGAAATAATAAGATTGCCAACATATTTTTAAACGGGTTTGGTCCAGAGAAACATGGGGTCTAAAACCACATTTTCAACGTGTTAAAGTGTAAACACCCTCATTAGCCATAAGGCTAAACGTATAAAAAATTTATGTAATTTGTATTATAGGTTACATAATCCCTTTTTAGAAATATCGGTATAGGTCCACTTTTGGATATGTTCCCTATATTTTCATTTCTAGTACCTGCCAGTATATCTATGGTGGAGAGTATCCAAAGATCGACCCGGCCGAACTTAACGGTTTTTCACTTGTTGATGTTAAAGATGCACCTCGAACAGGTAGGCCGGTCGTCGAAAATGCTGATGAAATCTGATCGAGGTTGACCGGCATGTTAGCAGTCGTAACTTCGCCCATGAGCTAAAAATCTACCATAAAACTGTTTTAAACCAATTACACAAAGCTAGATTTAAAAAAAAATAAGATTGATGTTTGGGTGTCACACCAATTAACAGAAAAAAATAGAATGGATCGAATTTCCATCTGCGAAACCTTGGCCAAAAGGAACGAGATAGACTTATTTCATAAATGGTTGGTGACTGGATATGAGAAATAGATCACATACGATAACCCTGTGCGAAAACGATCGTGGTCACAGAGCGGTGAAGCACCTCTAACGCTGGCCAAACTAGGATTAACGGCCACTAAGGTTCTGTTATGTGGGACTGGAAGAGTATTATTTCTTATGGGTTGCTTTCATATTGCCAAACGCTAAATTATGATCTCAACTGTCAACAACTACTAGGACAACGCCTGGCCACACACATCTACATTGACTTGCCTGAAACTTTTGTTCGCCAGAAACTTCTGTTCGAATACGATTTATGTTTGGAAGAAATATAACGATGTGCAATGTTGAATCGGTTAGTTTCTTCGGGAGTTATCGTGCACACCAACCAGCCAAACAGACAGAAGGAAGCACATTTGTAAATCGACCAAATTGTCTGAAATAGATTTGGCTTATGAGTTCTTAAACCAATATTTCGATGAGGTACATTTTTGAGTAGCAAAGTTCATATACCCTAATTCGCCATAAGGCTGAAGTATAAAAATATAACCTATATTTAAATGGCATTGCTCCTTACATTTCTAGGAGGATCTCTGCGTTAAATCGCACGATCTCGAACGTCAGCCCGAAAATGAAATGAAATGCTCACCACACTCGCCACTCAATAAATCCATTCTAATGGAAGATGCTGCCTCTTTATGTAACCCTTGAACCAAAAGGAACTTCATCGCTAAATACATTGCTTGTATAGAAAATTGGATATTCGGATACGCGGGGTAGTCACGTGACTACAATGGAATGGGAAAGGGAAAATTTCTAGGAAATTTTTCTCTTCCAATCATAATCCAAATATTTCAGGTGATTTGATAGAAATGCATTCCCAAAATCCTTGAAACTTTTGGTAGGAAGATTTGCTACCTAATGAGAACTCAATACCAAATATCCTAGGAGTGCAAAATTTGAAGGCTCTAACTACATAATGCTAGCTCTATAGTGATTTCCACGTATTTGAATGAATTGATTTGAGTTTTCTGTTGTATACTGTTTTATACCCTCCTAGCTTGAAATTAAAACTAAATGTCATTGAAAAATAATTATTTATTAACAATATATTTAAGTTTTAAAATTAAATTTGAGATTTAAAAAAAAATCTCTGGTGTTATCTGCGTTATTAGAACTTGGAATTTATTTAATTTTTTAACTAAAATGGGATAGACTTTCCAGAAATTAGAAATTATTTAGAAGTATGTATATATGAAGTATTGTGTACAATGGATTTTTGAAGAATCGATCCCAATTAGAGCGACGAACCTGATGGTCCAACCGGCCAAACATTTTTGGAAAATACTTCAGATAATTTCGATCCGCCCTTTTGATTCCTGAGCAGAAAAGAAATAATTGCCGATAAGTAGTATACCCTTATATTTATGAGTTGCTTTAGAAAAAAAAACATAAACATTTATGCACCCATAGATTTTATTATATTGAGTTTTTATTTATATATTTATTTTGTTTAATCCATAATCAAGTGTCGTGAGTCAACCACAAATCTCATCCTCTCATAATATAAAGTGGGATATAACCTCCTAAGGGTTTTAAGTCAATTTTTTCCATTGAAATATTTGCTTAACTTTATTAGAGACATTGGTATTGGGAATTAACTTAGTTAAGCCCACAAGCCGAATCAATTTATATTACATTTTTTTAGGAAATCCATAAGTAAATCTTTTCTATAAACCAATATTTATTTTTAATTTTCTTTAATACGTCAATACTGCTTCTGGTTATGTGCATCAACACATATCTACAAATTTCTATATGAATACTCGTATGACGTGTAAAATTCCTTCATGTCTCTACAATACAGATGGTACAGATGATTGATAAAAAAATACGTCACTTCTGTTACTGCATTGCTATGGTTTATAATTCAATCTCATAAATATTTCGTTTTTGTGCAAAGAGATAACATCCCTTTGACCTTTTCTCGAAACACACAATGGAGATGCGGAGAGACAAAGATGTGTGACAACATGGAAAATAAGGGTGAAAACATCGACATAAAATTGTATTCAAGAATTTTATATCAAGAATATATATACTGTGAGGGGCTCTCCGGTAAATGAACCTTATGGTGGATAATAAAACTAGTTTGAACGCATCAGTCGGCGTTCCGAATACTATGAAATATGTAGTAAATATTTACCCTAATATTTGATATGTTGTACAATTTTTCCACTTCTTTTCAGGTTTGCCAAACTTTAAAAAATTTGGGGTTATAGCAACAGAAGGATGTACTAGAACAAGTGGCCCAATTGATACTATCTCCGGATTTAAGGTAGGTTTTGGTTTTGCAATAGTCTTTGTTTTCAAAATTGCATATTATTTGTCAAAATGTTAGATAGTACAAATTTTGAATCAAATCGGTTACGCCGTACATATTATATGTGTTTTTAGAAGGAAGGGATTAATAGTGTCCATCTACGAACTTTGTATTGGTTTGGATAGAGTATTACCAAATGCAAAAATTGAATCCATTTAATAATGCTCTTCGTGAGTTTCCTTGCACCAGCCAATATTTCTGAATCAAAACTAGTCATGTCGCAATTATGTCCCTTGAGCGACATAGGACTGTATTTTTTACTTAAATTCTTCAGAGAAATTCAAAAAACGAATAATAGAAGACGAGATATTGATGACAATGTGAGCTCTAAAATAGGAGGAGTTGATAGGTTGTCCGCCGTACAACCATGACTTATTTATTACCGCACATCCAGAATCGTAATATGTATACATCCCTGAAAATTTGAACATACATTTCTACTACTCCTAGGATGTTTGGTATTGAAAATTGATTATGTCGGTCCAGATTTTGTTTATACCTCCAATGTTTTCTATATTATAGAGTTGAATAAAAACTTTGCAGAAATAAAAACTTTGCAGAAATTGTCAATATACAGTCTATGTTTTGACAGTGGCCTTGTTGTCCTTCATTTGCTGCTAGACAGGCAAATTTATTCGCACCTTACAAGTAAAAGAGGAATTTCTACAGCTTCTCAATTGGAGTGTGTAAGAGATAGTCATCTAAAATTTTTAAACAGCATGAAGTCTGATATAGCGAACTATTTTGCATCATTACGGTTTTGCTACAAATGAACAATATAGGTTCCACTCTCATTTTCGGTATTTTAAAGTCCTAGCCGAATTTTTAAAATATTTAACATTCCTGGTTGTATGAAGTTAAAACCTGTCCTTGCCAAAAATTTTAGATATTGGTTCTGATATTGCCATGTCCATCCCAATTGTAGTATCTTGATGTTTTAAGTCACATTTTTTCCACCGATTAACTTTAAACACTTTGCAAAAAATGTTCGATATGGGTCCAAATTTTGATCGATCTATTTTCGGTATATTGCAAGTTCTTTTTTATACCTTTCACCGCACTGTGATACAGGATATTATGTCTTTGTGCATATGTTTGTAACAGACAAAAGGAAACGACATAGACACATGGTTCCTTTTGAGAATATGCATAGAATTACTATCTGTGTCGATTTATGCATGTCCGTCCGTCTGTCGATGTTACATTGTAAACAAAGTACAGGTCGAATTTACAATCCGATTTGGATGAAATTTGGTACAGCTCATTTATTTGAACCAAGGACGAGCCCTATTGAAATTGGGAAAAATTGGTTCAGATTTAGATATAGCTCCCATATATATGTTCGCCAAAGGCCCTATATATCCTTCGATTTGCACGAAATTTGGCATAGCGTACTGAATGAAGTCTAGAGTGATGTGTGTTAAGTTTCGTGAAAATCGGTTCAGATGTAGATATAGCTTCCATATATAGTTTCGTCCGATTTCATGTATATGGCGCACCAAAGTCCCTATATTTCTTTCAATTTCCACGAAATTTGGTATAACGTACTGTGTTAAGTCTAGAATGATGTGTGTTCAGTTTCGTGAAAATGTGATCAGATTTAGATATAGCTCCCATATATTATCATCCGATTAATTGAAATGGTGCACCAATTCCACGAAATTTAACATAGCGTACTAAATTAGGTTTAGAATGATGTGTGTTAAGTTTTGTGAAAATCGGTTCAGATTTAGTTGGATATAGCTCCCACATATATTTTTATCCGATTTAATGTAAATGGTGCACCAATGTTCCTTTCTTCGATTTCCACGAAATTTGGTTCAAGATTTTAATGCTGCACAGTGTTATATGTACTAGGATACAAATCCATCTACTAGAAACTAATAATGCAGGTCTATGTTTTGACGTTCATAAGAGTCCAGACCGATTTGAATGTGTACCTCAGGGTGGAAGGTATAAAATGTTCGCTCTGGTCGAACTTAACTATGTTTTTACTTGTTCACATTTTCATTTCCTCTAAGCTGATTACTTTAAATATATATGTTTTGAAATAACTCTCATGCAATAGTTAAGCGACTTTTTAGTTATTTTGATTTTCCTAGGTGTATTTTCTCATTAAATTGGCTATCATTTGAGCTTTTGATTGTTTAAACACCTTTAGAGTACAAAAAAACATATTTTCAATATAAGTCAATGTTTTGAGATATATGTATATATATTTCCCACCCCATTTTATGCATTTTCTCATTTCGGGTTCATAGTAAAAACCTTAGTTACTGAAAGTGTTCAATATAGATAAATGTGTTTAGATAGCGTACAATTAAAGATCTCGTCCCATTTTCAATATGTTGATGGTCTTAGCTAAATTCCCAAACCTATGTGATCGTAATCTGATATTTTATTCTCAGCGCTTAAAATCCCTGCTAACATACAATTTACAATGTAGAGCAGTGTCTTGACATAGTCCAAAAATAAGGGTTCCAAAGCATTTTAGGTATTTTAAAGGTCCATTTCATGGCGGAGGTATAAAAAGTTTGTTCCATCCGTCCTTCTTCTTTCGTTCATTCTCTCGATTTTTCAAATCGACTATGGTCTTTTTCTGGTTTTTGTTTCCTAATACCCTCATTATCATTGTATGCTGAAGGCCCTAGTCGAATGTCCAACAAAAGATTATTTAATTTGGTATTTTGTTTTCTCAGTAGGTAAAAATCATGCTGACAATTTGTAGGCTCATGATTTGGTATAATACATATATACGATTTTAGGTTTTTTTTTTTTTAAATGCCCACCTAGTGACACATATATGGTCCAGCCGAACTTTTTCATTCGCTGCTTTCCTACTCATTTTAAATATTTATACTTTTCAAACCGTCTATTGCCTTGTTTATTTATTTCTTTTAAAGACCACTCATAATCATTGTCGAATATCTAACGCTTTTGGAATTCCCTGTTGCGTATTTTTTTCTCTGCCCTTTATTATGCCGGAATATTCAACAAAAATTATACGAATACATCAGAGATATCTTAAAATATCCCAAAATATGCCCCCATTGACAGCAGCAGATACACACAAAGGACAATAATTTTAATGGGCAAAATGTGTATATAAATATATTTGTGAGTGTGTGTAAAATAAATTTGAGTGTGTATTGGAGACCATTCGAATTAAAATGTTTGTGTGCATGTGTGTGTCCAAATGATATAAACAAAACTTCCATTCCGTAAAACCGAATATTCACTTTCATATTAAATTCTTCTCCTTCAAGGATATTAAATATTTTATGAGAATGGGAAAAATATCATTCGGATATGCAATAACTTAAGGTTATGTGTGCGTGCAAGTGTGTGTGTGTGTGTATGTCGTTGTTGTGTCTCTATTTGTAGCTGTATGCGTATAAAAGGCAATTTTTGGGCAGCAGATGCTTTTGCTGCTAATCTTCAATGTGTTGATAACTCTAAAGGCGTTATTTGTTTTGGAGTGTGTGACTGTGTGTGTATATCTATGCACAGAGTTGGGGTATCATTGGACAGACACACATGACGATGATGATGCGGTTAAGTTTGGTCACAGTGTACTACCATTGAGTAATGACTGTAAGGCAAATTTTAATGGCTTCCAGAATGACCTCACATAATGAAGAAATTAAATAAATTAAGGTTAGAATTTTTTTACGGAAAACAGATGAAAGTTTTCTAAAGTTTATAGTGTGTATGTGTATAGAACCTATTAAAGTAGAAATATACTTATATTTATGATGACATATAATTATTGAAAACGTTATTAAAGACATTCATGTTTATGTTTGGTGACAAAAGTCATTTGATAAAATTTTGGTTTAATCTAAGTGGAAGAAAAATTGGAAATCGATTGAAATTAAAGGACATTAAAAACTACAGATGGGGAAATATGGAAAGGAAATAGTTGTTCGAGGGCTACTATGTATATTTTGCCTATTACTGAAAATGGAAATATTTATAAAAAAATGATTGGGTTGTATCGATGAGCGTTTGCATTGTCATGGCGGAGGTGATTAACGCTCCCTAAAATATCAGATAACATATGAAATCCATTAAATATAAATGTCGTCTATACAAAGACTCCCTCCTCCAGCTTGTCAATGAAAGACTCCTTGCGTCTACTCGTCGGTCCGTCATTCTTTTGAATTCCTGATAGAGCTCGCAATATTGAAGATAGCGCTTCTTAAGATAGGCCCAAAGCATACCAATATTGAGGCTATGTCAATACAATGACCTACATCGATATATATAAAATCCATGGGTGGAAAAATGCGGCTAAAGTCTTCAAAATACAAAAAGAGGATGGTACCGTTGGGGGTATCATTGATCATTTTTGGTAGAGAAATTTTCTACTAAATGAATATCTAAAATATTAAATTACGTCTAATTTGATTGAAGCACGTAACCAAAACTTTATTCTGGTCAGGAATATGTACCCTTTATGGAGTATATATTAGAGGAAAACGTTCTATGTATATATATTTTCCGGATCTAAAGTAAGTTCTTGTGATGAGGTATACCCATTACAAAATATTTAATGAAAATTGTTTGAGAATTATTTCAAGCTCTTACTTTAAAAATAATAAATGATCCGAATTGGTTGAAATTTGACACAGCTAATTTATTTGGCCCAAGGACGAACCCTATTGAATTTGGGAAAAATCGGTTAAGATTTAGATATAGCTCCCATATGTGGCCGATTGACCCTAAATTTTTTACAACGAACTGAAATTAGAATAACCTACTGTGTGCAAAGTTTCGTTGAAATCGGTTCAGATTTAGTTTTAGCCCCATATATATCTTCGTCCGATTTTATGTAAATAGTGCATAACAGACCTAAAGCAGAGCTGATGGGCACAAAATATTTCACAACGTACTGAAGTATAGCCTAACATATGTAAACTCTTGTGGATATCGGTTTAGATTTAGATATAGCTCCAATATATATTTTCGTCCGATTTTATATAAATGGTGCACCAAAATCCCAAACATTGGCCAAATTAAATATTTCATATATATTTTTTCCGGATTTTAAGTAAATGGTTCACAAAACTTATTACGTTTGTCCGCTTGACACGAAATTTGGAACAACATATCAAATTGAGCCTAGAATGACTTTGTTTTTTGTGCCATTAATTAGCGACGACAGAAGAGATTCTCAAAAACTCAAAAATTAATATTCAAATCGGTGCCAAATTTTAACACATATTCATAGGTATCGTATAAAATAGGACAAAGGCCGATCCACATATAAATAAAGATTGCATAGATTGAAAATAACTATTTTAGCTTTCTACGTTCCTGGGTGGGTGTTCACTTTTATATTCCCATTATTATTTGTTATTTTCCATTTTCTATTACGAAGTTATTTCAAAATCCTACAAGTTTTACCCATCGTTTAACTTAAAAAACAAACAATACGCAATTATCTATTTGGCCTTTTGTATAACTTTTTTATTGGGGAACAAAAAACAACAACAACTCACACAATACATTTGCCAAAGGTTATAGAATTGAGTTGAATTTCCGTATCAATTTTGCTATTTGCTAACCCTTGTAATCAACAGATTTTCGAACATGACCAGAAAATACCAATTTGTTCGCAACCAAAGAGTAACAAATTGTGCAATTTGCTTTGAAAGTGGTTAGTCGTATTGGTATTGTCATGGTTACGTTTTGTGGCATAAATGGATAATGCCATTCGAGCAATACTTGTAGGTTGCAAGCAAACCATTTGTATAAATATTGAAATGTTCAATTAATAATATATATATATATATATATATATGAATATCTATTGGGTATGGTTTGGTTTAAATGAGGGTCATTTGTTGTGGCATTAAATTTATTTGGTGAGAATTTTAATTGATTTTATTAAACAAGAAATGAAATTAAAATGAGTTGGTAGATTTTTATACCTACCATCATACTGTGGAGTGTATATATTATTTTTCATTTCGTATGCAATGCCTCGAAATATTTGTCGGGGAAAGCACTCCTAGAATATTTGGTATTGCAAATAGGAGATATGATCCACGTTTGATTATAGTTTCGATAAACGGCACCAAAGTGTTAGGGATTTAAGTGGAATTTTCCTACCTAAATGTCTGTAAATTGGCATCTCCGAATATTGGAGGCTAACAAACATATATGCAAAAACTGATCAATGTAGGTCCCATAGCCGCATTTGCTTATCGATCCTTATTAGGTACAGGGTATTATGTCTTTGTACCTATTTTTTTAACAGGATAAAGGAAACGAGAGACACGTGGTTCCTTTTGAGAATATGCATAGAATAACTTTCAGAGTCGATTTATGCATGTCCGTCTGTCTGTCCATGTTAAATTTTAAACAAAGTACAGGTATTCGAACTGGATGAAATTTGGCATAGCTCATATTGAAATTGGGAAAAATCGGTTCTCATTTAGATATAGCTCCCATATATATATTTTCGTCCGATTTAAGGTAAATGGTGCACCAAAGTCCCTATATATCCTTCGATTTGCACGAAATTTGGCATAGCGTACTGTATTAAGTCCACGAGTTTAATTAAGGGCGATGAGTGTAAAGATTCGTGAAAATTGGTTCAGATTTCGATATAGCTGCCGTATATATTTTCATCCGATTTTATGTAAATGGTGCTCCAAAGTCCCTTTATATACTTCGATTTGCACGAAATTTGGCATAGCATAATGAATTGAGTCTAGAATAATGAGTGGTAAGTTTCGTGCAAATCGGTTCAGATTTAAATATAGCTGTCATATATATTTTCGTCCGATTTTAGGTAAATAGTGCACCAAAGTCCCTTTATATCCTTCGATTTGCACGAAATTTGGCATAGGGTAATGAATTTAGTCTAAAATGATGAGTGGTATGTTTCGGGAAAATCGGTTTAGATTTCCATATAGCTCCCATATATATTTTCGCCATATATATTTTATGTAAATGGTGCACCAAAGTCCCTATATAACTTGTATGAGTTGTAAGTTTCGAGAAAATCGGTTCAGATTTCAATATAGCTCCCACATTTTACAAAAATGGTGCACCAAACTCCTAATGTTTGTCCGATTAACACGAAATTTTGTACAACGTATCAAATTGAGACGAACGGGTGTCTGATTGAAATTGTGGCGTACCGAATAGAGTGACTCAATTTTGCTATAAATCGTTTTCCATAAATTTGTCCCATGGTACGCAGACGACTGTAAATCTTCCCGAATGAAATTAAATTTTCTTCGAGGGAACATTGGCTTGCAATTGTGAGGATATATATGTACAATATACCCAAAGTGTTGAAGGTTATTGCGTTTGGTTTAAATTGGTGCAGATGCAGCCATTGCTTCCATACGTATTTCGAACGGGTGTCTGATTGAAATTGCGGCGTACCGAATAGCGTGACTTAATTTTGCTATAAATCGTTTTCCATAAATTTGTCCCATGGTACGCAGACGACTCAAAATCTGCCCGAATGAAATTAAATTTCCTTCGAGGGAACATTGGCATGCAATTTTGAGGATATATATGTACAATATACCCAAAGTGTTGAAGGGTATCATATAGTCGGCCCAGTCTGACTTTACTACTTCCTTGTTGGTTTTATTTCTAAACTTGTGTATAGTGTATTGATTGATATGTTAACTGTCATGGCCACTCTAAAATTTCATTCTTATGAAAGATGCAAAGGGCATATCTTCAATGTCGATGATAACATACAAATATTATATCCTCATCATCTACAAGCAAAAAATCTGTGGACAGTCGAAGCTGTGACCACTGTTCCATTTAAACAAATATTCCTGCTTTAGGACAAAATATACGTAGTACATTAAATAATCCCCCATAGAAAATTCTATACAAAAATGGACTTGATTATAAATTTTGACAATGGCTTGAAGCATTTGGGGTGGAAATAGATGCCAAAAAATTGGGGTATTCTCTCATATGTGAGTGCAGTCAACTGTAAATATTTTTGCTAACAAACTCACCAACTTGCATACAAATATTTTTATTTATCAAAATGATAGAATTCGTATGATAGGAATATTAATAGATTCATCAACAAAGGAAATAAAAAATTAAAAAAAAAAATAGAGACTTGTCTACACGGCTAACGAAATAAAAAAGGGGTAACACACAAAAAACGACAAAATTTCAACCATTCGTTTGTTTTTGACAATGAGTGTTAATAACAATCACTCACTCATACACCATGTGCTAACACACAAATCATTCCCTTTATTTCCTTTTTTGTGGCCTGCGAAAAAACGGAAATTCTATTGCCACTCACATAAACACTCCCCATAACATTGATGAAAGGATATGACCAGAAACCACCATACACATATCCAATGGCAAACAGGCAACACTTCGAAAGGATCAAACTAATGACCGTTATTATTTCCCTTCACAATTCGTTACCAAAAACTAAATGAAATTGTTTGTACAAAACTATTTCCCCAAAGAAGGTTCTTTCTCTCTCTATTGCCCATGAAAAATATTTGGCATATTTGTGAATTGCAGATCCTTTGCTTTTGCTCTTTTGAACGTGTAATCGGTAATCGACAGCAGCAGTAGCAGTTAAAACTTTTGAGGTAACCACATTAGCCTCATTTAACAAAGGAATTTTGAAAATTTTCAGAATTTAATAATGGTCTATCATCTATAATGGTGATTATATGTGGGGTAGTGTGAAATTGTACAGTAAATGTGGTTTGTGTATGAAGCTGTTCAGAAGGTGATTTGGATATCATATGATATCCTCAAAGGAATGTTGATAGGAAATTGAACTAATTTAAATATGTGATATTTATCTATAAGTGAACCGACTAACATAAATTCATACGCATACCTTTCTGCAACCTATAGTCACATTCTATGTCCCCTACTGTAATCATGTTCACATACTCTAATTATCTGTCTTCTTTAAATATTAATCTAATGATAAAGACATTAATAGATTCATTTATCTTCTAACTACCAATCTTTTATTATTATAAATATCTCTTATTATCATAACTCACTCTCTTATTATTATAACTCTCTTATTTTTATCTCTGTACTAACTGCCAACTTTATTCCCGAAATACTTCTCAGACAGAGAGAATAATAGAGAGTAAAATCTTAACCGATAAAATGGAATTATAAGTTGTAAGAAGATGATTACATATTTAAAAGTGAGTTCGTATGTTGATCTCAAATTTAAATGTTGTTACTTGAAATATCGGTTAAAAATCAAGTCTTTAGCCGAAATAATAAATAACTATTGAATTTATAATAAAATATTACAAGAACAATAACAACGTGTTTTATTATCAAGCATAAAACATAACTCTATGCTATATTCCATTCCACTAGGGCATATTTAGATTACAATGGGACAAATTTATGTAAATCGATTTATAGGACACTTTATTTTCGCTATTCAGTTCAAAATATAATCCCAATCAGACACCAGTTCGAAATATGTGTGGGAGCTATTTCTGCATTTGCACCAAATAAAAACCAGTAAGGAATGTTCAAAAGTCGGACGGGCCGACTATATGATACCCTTCACCACTTTGGGTACATACAAGAGATGACCATTGAAATGGAATCGGGCGAAATTAAATGTGCTATATAATATCAATCCAATTGAAAAAAACCCATACACATATCATTCTCAAAAATCAATGAAAAATTGCATGCCAAACGGGTAGACTTGGATTCGTTGTGTGTACCATTTGTATGAAATCGAGTAAAATGGGAGCTATATATATAATATAAACACCTTTTTTTTCTTTTATCACTCTATATTCAATCTAATACACTCTGCCAAATTTCGTGTAACATAGGCCCTTCGGTGCACCATTTATATAAAATCAAACGAAAATATATATAAGACCTATATTAAAATCTGAACCGACAACAAACCTTATCACACATAATTTTTTCCTCAATTGCATTCGCTATGCTAAATTTTGCTCAATTGGACAAATAATGGAAGTATGGTGTATTATTCACAAATATCGGACGAATCTTCGCATACATCAGTCTTGACCTAATTCAGTACTCTGTGCAAAATGTTGTCCCAATCGGAAAAATATTGGGAGTTCAAAGAAAATGGGAAAAAATATATGGGAGCTATATCTAAATCTGAACCGATTCCAACAAAACTTCGCATACATCAATCCGGACCTAATTCAGTACTCTGTGCAGAATTTTGTCCCAATCGGACAAATATTGGGAGTTTGGTGCATCATTCACATAAAATCGGACGAAACTATATATGGGAGCTATATCTAAATATGAACCGATTTTCCCGAAACTTACAACTCATCATTCTAGACTCTAGTCAGTACGCTATGCCAAATTTGCTGCAAATCGAAGGATATAAAAGGAACCTAAAATCAGACGAAAATATATATGGAAGCTAAATATAAATCTGAACCGATTTTCACAAAATTTGACACACATCATTCTAGACTAAATTCAGTACGCTAAGACAAATTTGGTGCAAATCGAAAGTTATATAGGGACTTTGGTACACCATTTACATTAAATCGACCAAAAATATATATGGGAGCTATATTGTAATCTGAACCGATTTTCCCGAAACTTAACATACATCATTCTAGACTCAATTCAATGCGCTATGCCAAAATTTCCTTCAAATCTAAAGATGTATAGGGATTTTGATGCACATTAAATCGGACAAAAATATATATGGGGGTTATATCTACGTCTGAACCGATTTTTCCCACTTTGAATAGGGCTCGTGCCTGAGCCAAATAAATGTGGTGCATTGTATTCAATTCGCATCATAAATGCGACCTGTACTTTGTTTATAATTTAACAAGGACAGAGGGACGGACATGCATAAATCGACTCAGAAATTGATTCTGTGCATATTCTAAAAGGAAGAAACACAAATGACGAAAACCATAAATACCATCCACGTAATTAAACTATGGAGGTCAATATCATGAAATGTTGGCAACGTCAGATCTATTAATTCAAAACTATTGAATTTTTGCTCATATACTTTTATAATTCCCGAGCTATATCAATTTGGATTAATCAATTTGATAACGATACACATTATGTCTTAACTTTAGTAAAGGCGATTTAAAAAATTTTGTACGCATTGTATTTATAATTTCGTTTTTTTTTTAGATATTCCAGTGAGCGGAACCTATCTACGAACCAAAAATAAGGACTTTTGGTTTATAACAAAAAACAAGAAGTGCCGTTGTTCCTTAGTGGGTAATCAAAACCAAACCAACCACGACATACCAAAGGGTAAGGAATGAACATTTATCATTGCTTATATATTACTTGAATATTTAATTAAACCCGAATCAAATTTCAAATTACTGAAATCACTTTTGTCTTCGCACATTTCTCTTAGATTTATTCACTTCCCAGCTTCCTTAAGACATAAATATTAAAAACCAGGGAGCGGGTCAAAAAAGTCGGGTGGGACCGAAAATATGCAAGTACCGCCGTCAACTTCTCTACTCTAGGCCTTTTTGAAGTCATTATTGTGACCTCTAAAGTTGTTGGTTCATATTATCGCCTTCTTTGGACTTACATGCTCAATTTAGTGACAATTGAACTATAAAAATGGCCTGTATTTTGTTTACAAAAAATATAATGGACAGACGGATACAAATGTCTATATCGACTCAGGTAGTCGAGGTCGGTCAAGATCGGTATACTAAAAAGTGAATCTATGACCAATAATTCGCATTTTTACCAGCTTTTATAATGCGCTCACAACATAGTTGTGTAGAGTACAAAAAACTCTCATACTAGTCATGTATTACTGTCATTACCAAAGGTAGAAAATATTGCAGTCTAATTTTTGTGTCAACAACCTCGTCTGTGTAATGACTTGAAATTTCTTACTGATTTCTTGAAAAATAACATTCCTAAAAAGTGTTTATATTGTTATTAATTTGTCTCATTTATTAACTTCCCTTATTACACTACATTTACAATTCATTAGATGTCATTATTAGCAATTCTTTGCTTTGATGTTGTAACATTCTTAAAATGTAAATGTGACCCTTTACCAAAAGAGGCATTTTCTGTAGCTGCAACAACAACAGCCTATCGAGCATGCATTAAATGTTTCTCTGTGCATTCGATTAGCCTACATACCAAAGTATCAAAGACCGATGTTAGTAGAGAAAATAAGAAATAAATGAAAATATTTGTGCGGCAATCGAAACAATTTTCAATTGCTTCCCCCATTGATTTCTTTATTGCTGGAAAATATTCGAAAGTCCACTAAAATTTCGTATGCAAAAGCAGACCAGCACTTTTACTTCGATTTTGGTACCCTTTAAAAGTGAATTTTTGTTTTGTGTCTTCTCTTCACACAATTTTGGCATAACTTGATTTCTGTTGTTTCCATGGACATTTCCACTTCTGCCTACACTCATTTATTATGCATTCTAAGGACATTTTCATGTTACTGTTTTTTAACGCTTTGTTTCATTTGCGTTTTAACCAATTATGGTATTCTTTGAGAAGAAACCCGAAAAAACAAAAGGCGTCCTTAATGGGTTTTTGGGTTTTACTTTTTTAAGTGTTGTTGATTTTTTAATGAAAATACCCAATACCAAAGACGAATTTTTCAGAATGCCAATAAAGGGATTCAAGTTTTTGTTTGTCGATGTTTTCCGTTTTTCTTCGAATTCAGAAGGTCAAACCCTTGAATTGTCGCGCCATTGATTTTATTCTAAACAAATTGCCAAAATAAATAATTTGTAACTTTTAATGGAGAAAAATGATGGCTTTTAATTTTTTTTAACTGGTCCGTAAACAACCGTTTCCGTTTTAAACAAATTAGCTATGTATTGTGTATTTTTTCTTTCTGAAATATATTTAAAAAATGTAGAGGATGTGAAATAATTTATGACACCATTAAGTGGAAGAGAAGGGTTCGCGAAAGTAAATATTTCATAAAAATGGTATAAATTAAGTATTTTTTTTATTTGGTTCACTTTTTTATGAAAATAGCTGTATTGAAAATTCGAAGGTTTATTAATTAGGATTGACTTTGATAAATTGAATCAGGAAAGATCATCGAAAGGTTGTTATACATCAAAAGGTATTTTTTTTTTAATGCACCAATACAAGACTGGAATTTTTATATACTATTTTCATATAAATTATATTTTCAAGCGACCGGGTGGCGTAGGGGATGATAGATACCAAGCAACGGCTCTGATTGTCTTTAACATGGCAAAGTCCAGGCTTATCTCGGTCCCTCTTTCATCTCAATTGTGACACTGAAATTGGCTGCGGATTTATGGTCAACAGGAGAATAAAAGACCTCGTCTCCAGATTCACTCCAGTAGATGAGCGAATTATCCGCATAAAAGCGAAGTTCTTCTACATCAGTCTTATTTGCGCCCATTCTCCGACCAAAGACAAATATGAACAGACCACAGACATATTTTACGAGCGGCTAGAAACAGCATATGATCGCTGCCCTGGCCATGACATTAAAATTCTGCTAGGAGATTTTAATGCAAAAATCGGAAGTGAAAATAGCTTTGGCCCCACCATCGGAAAATTCAGCCTTCATGAAGAAACATCCGACAACGGCATGAGGTTGATTGACTTCGCGGCACCAAAAAACATGGTAGTTAACAGCACCAGATTCAAGCATCTCGATATACACAAGGCCACCTGGATCTCTTCTGATCAAGTAACGAGAAATCAAATTGATCATGTCGTGATAGACGGAAGTCATTCATCCAGTGTTTTAGACGTCCGATCGATCCGAGGAGGGAATATCGGTTCGGACCATTACCTTGTGGAAGCCAAGGTACGCACCCGTCTTAATGTTGCAGCAAAGGTGCGATCTAATACAACACGGAAACTCGACGTCGAAAAGCTGCAAACACAACAGGTAGCCTAGGCCTACTCCGCTCAACATACCCACCTGCTTGACGAAAGCAATTCTTGTCCTGATAATAGTATAAAAGCAGAGTGGCAAAGAATTGCTCACTCCCTACAAACTGCAGCAAAAGCAACACTTGGGTACCAAAAACCATCACCAAGAAACCCATGGTACGATCAGGAATGTCGTAATGCTACTGATCTGTAAAGGGCAACCGAAGGCTTTAGTGTAGGCACATTCTCCTGTAGAGATGAAGATGTAAACCTGATGACAGATACAGGTAGCGTTTTGGGGATCTGGAAGGAGCATTTTGAAAAACTTCTGGAATCAAATAGTGTCGGTGAAGAAGATACCCCAGAACCAATAAGAGATGATGGTATGGAGTGTATACCACCTAGCCAAGATGAGGTCAGAATAGCAATCAATCAGCCCAAGTATTCAAGAATGGTGGTCAGATGCTGGTCAGGAGCATGCACCATGTGATTAGTACAATTTGGCTAGAGGAATGCATGCCCAAAGATTGGAACCTAAGCATCCTGTGTCCCGTGCACAATAATGGAGACAAGACGATATGTTACGCATATAAAGTGCTATCCAGTGTGCTGTGTGAACAATAAAGCAGCAGGAGGCGACGGGTTACCAGCCAAAGTATTCAAGACTGGTGGTCAGATGCTGGTCAGGAGCATGCACCAGCTGATTAGTACAATTTGACTAGAGGAATGCATGCCCAAAGATTGGAACCTAAGCATCCTGTGTCCCGTGCACAAAAAAGGAGACAAGACGATATGTGCCAACTACAGAGGAATTAGAATTCTTCCCATCGCATATAAAGTGCTATCCAGTGTGCTGTGTGAACGATTGAAGCCAATGATAAATGCCATTATTGGACCATACCAATGCGGCTTCAGACCTGGCCAATCCACCATTGGCCAAATTTTCACTCTGCGCCAAATCCTGGAAAAGGCCCACGTAAAACACATCGACACATACCACCTATTCGTCGACTATTAAGCCGCATTCGACAGCCCTATCCGTTCAGAGGTGTTTGAAGCCATGTCTACGTTCGCATTCCTGCAAAATTAATACGGCTATACAGGATAACTTTAAGTGGCACAAGGATTTAGACAAGGTGACGTGTGATCTTTTTAACATCCTGTTGGAAAAGGTCATACGAGACGCAAAAGTGGACATAAATGACACTCTGTACACCAAACAACACATGTTACTCGCCTACGCCAATGACATCGATATTATGGGTCGAACATTGCAAGCGGTACAGCCACCTTTGAACAAATTGTAAAGGGGTCTGCCAAAGTGGGTCTGGCAGTAAACGGCGAGAAGACCAAGCTGATGTTATCAACGCGCAAGGCGTCCAGTACTTGAGAACTACAGCTTCGAGGTAGTTAAAGATTTTATATACCTTGGTACCGCCATAAATAAAACGAATCGCATCAGTTTTGAAATTCGGAGGAGGATTGTGATGGCTAACAGATGCTGCAATGGTCTAGACAATCAGTTTAGAAACAAGGCCACCTCCCGCCAGACCAAACTCACACTCTATAAGACGCTAATACTACCGAACTGTTATATGGATCTGAAGCATGGATACTTGCGCAAACAAATTAGGCAGCTATTGGGGTGTTTGTAAGAAAAATTCTCCGAAAGATCTACGGACCGATCAGCGTCGACGGTGAATATCGGCGTCGAATGAACCACGAGCTTTACAATTTATACGCTGACATCGACATAGTCAGTCGTATTGAGCTGCAGCGACTACGGTGGCTTGGCAATGATATGCGAATGAATGAGAATGCCATAGCTTCCCGTAGAAGGGGAAGGCCACGAATTAGATGGAAAGTCCAAGTAGAAAACAACATCCTCCAAATTGGTGGAGATGCGCACAAAACCGACGCGCTTGGAAATCTTTTTTAAGCTCGGCTTATGGAACAACCATTCTGTAACAAACCAGCTAAGTAAGTAAAGTAGGTTTTCAAGGGACTAAAAAAATATTGTTTAATTCAAGAATTTTCAAGGGGACAACATAGGCGTGGATTTTTAAAAATATATAAATTTTTTTTCCAAGTACCAAAGCATTTGTGGATTTATTAAAAATAGGTTTTAAGGGACCAAAGCAGGTGTGGATTTATTAAAAAGAGACCAGTTAGGCTCGGTGTTATTAAATGACTTTTTAATGACAGACGGAATTTAATAAAAATCCTAACACAAGAATGGGTTTGAATTGAGTTTTAATTAAATATGATTGGTATTTAATTTAATTGTGTGACTTTAATTAATTAAATTGAATCGTATTGAGTGAAGTTCAGTTCAATCGAACATTTTCTTACTTAATTATCATAATTTGCATTTAAGCGAATAAAACGTTACACATTATGTTAATTGGTTAATTGACTATGTGTTGAAGTGCGACAAATATTCTGTAAATATTGTCACTCTCAATAATTGATAACACAGCGTGAAAGATAAAAGTCAAATCTTTCTAAATATAAACTACACATATAAATATTTGTTAACATAAAGCCAGGAAAACGATTTATCAATTTGGATGAATAGTTATTTTGTGTGTGTGTGTGAATAATCATGAATATCCTTGTGCCTCCTCATTAATTTACTTCAAACAAAAAATGAGAAATAGAACAAATTTTATCTGATTTCATTTCATTAAAAATTACACAAAAGGAAAGAAAATAAACAAAAAGCAACAAGCAACAAAACTAAAGGAGACAATTTATCTGAATGCCTGCCCTAAATCCCCTAAAGACAATTCAACACTAAATCATACCCTACAAGTTGACATTTCCTCGGAAATGGAATATTAGGGCGAGACAGAAGCTTAGCAAACGTTTGCTATGATAATACGCAGCTTGTCGCTGTCTCGCTCTCCCATGTTCTATAGCTCTGCCTTCTTTAGATATTCCTTATGGTTCGAATTTGAAATACACCAAGCGCAATTGCTGCCAACACTTCTGTTGGAATCCTTTGTTGTATTTGGGTCATTTCAAGCAATTTGACGTTTAAATTTTAATGCGTACATAATACAGTGATTAACGAGGACGTGACAGATAACGTTACAAAGGAAACAAACAAACGAAGAAACATACATAACGACTAGTATAACGATTGTCGGATATGTCCTCGCCATGCATTGTGAACAAAGATGCTGAAATAATCGTAGATAATCAAGGCGAATGTAAATAAACAAATCAACTATGCAATGTTGGTGAGTTTAGAACGAACTATCAGATCAGTGCGAAAATATGGAAATAACTAAAAAATACAAAGGAATGGTGCAATAATGGAAAATGTAATGAAAATATGGCACAGTATTTAGTTAATGAAAAACACCACAGTCTTGCATAGAGTATTCTTTTGAAATCTTATGGTAGGTTCATTGTGCGAAGACCATTTGTACTCAAATTTAGTCGACAGAACATAAATTTTAAGATGGGTTCATCGCATGATAACCCCTCTGATTGGACTTTAGATACATATGTCATATATTGCCATATATAGACACAAAATCTCTATATGAATATTCTATCATCCTTTATAAACTTTCCTTTCCCATACAGAAACTCTCCAAAAAAGGGGCTCTGTAGCGCTACACAGACGTTTACATTTGTTTTTTTGCTTCTAGCTTTATCGTTATTATTTTCTTTTTTATTTCATATCATCTTTTTCTTGTGCGTCTCACCCACACTCATATTCCAACCCATATCTTAGATGAAATACCCTTGCAATGTGTTAATGAAAATGCCAAGAGAAGAAGAAGAAAAAAAGAAAAATTGAAAACACAAAGGAAGTTGATTTGTAAACAAACAACTTAATAGAAAAACAAGGATAAAAAAGTGCAATTCCTTGAATAAAACAAATGAAAAAATAATGGAAAAAGATGGAATAAATACTTGAGCTTAATTTATGCTGATTTATTTGTTGTGGTTTTACTTTTTTCTCGTCTATTTTTTTCTTAAGAATCATTAATAATAAGAAATGAGTAAGGAAAAGGAGCTATTCGATGTGATCTGAACATTTGATACCCTACATTGCTAAAACTTTGTAAAGTGGATACAAGGAAATTTAATTACATAGATTAAACCAATTAGGAATGTCGGACTGTGCCGATCTTGCGGGTTAAAAAATGAATATACAAATATAAACTATTCCAAAATATAAAAATCAAATACAAGAAATTCAATTATAAAACAATAAAAACAGCTAGGTGATCGCCACTAGGTACCACCGCCATCTTTCAAACCAGCTTCTTCCGGCCTGAACCATTGGACACTTCCAGCCTGAACCATTGGACATAGTCTTCATCTTTGCACCGGCCACATCTTCCATTAGCTGCTCCGTACGTTTGCTCCGCGTCTTCATTTTCCAGATGCCATTTCCTTTTTCGGCAGCAGTGTCAGGATTTATAGCCACAATCTTCCTGGCCGTAACATCCGTAACTAACTGCTTCTGCTTACCACCACTAACATATTTTGTTGCGGGTTTAGAGCCATTTTCCGCAGGCTTCATCTTTCTACCGGCAAAACAAGTACCCACTGGCGACGCACAGTTCCCAGCAAGTCTTCCTTTAAGGACCTGCCCTTGTTCGCCGGCTTCAACTTCCCAACCGGACCTTTTTCATAACTGGTTTCGCATCAGCATCACTATCGTCCATTTCCCGTTCCTTACTGGCATTTGCGAACATAAGCCTGGCCAACTTATCACGTTTAGCCACTGCTGTTTATCGTGCCTTCTTCGAAAGTGTTAGATGGCTTTTCCTTTGTTGTTACGATATCATAATAACAGAGCGATCACTATTAAACGTTTTTAGTGCTATATCTTAAGCTTATAAAATGAAAACATATATTTTGAATGCAGACCTGTGATTTTATTTCAATTTTATACAGACATTTTCGCGTATTGGCGTTTTTATTCTTAACATGCCTCTGTTATACCTGATTCCCCCTGGATATGTTTTCATAAACTATTTTATCAAAATGCATTTTGTCGAGTCTTTACGGTTTCTATGTCTTTGTATGTTGTCAGGGTATTTAAGTTTTTGCAGCCCCAAGAGTTTGTAACGCCTTTTAATATTGGTCCTTGACCCACCTTTATGTATACCGATCTTTTAAGTAATATCTCGACTAAGTCGATCTTTCGTCTGTCCTTTATAATTTGTAAACACGATACAGACCACAGTTATGGACCAATCGTCACGAAATTTTGCATATGGATGGGCTCTGTCCAAAGAAGATCCCTATTGTTGTATGTTTGGTAATGATCCGTTAATATTTAGGAGATGAAATGGACCAAAAAAATTAATACCAATTATATTGATGTATGTACTTGCATGTGGGATCTGTATATAAAAATTTACAGGAATCTGCATATTCTGATATTGTTTAGTATCACTAGATGGCGGAAATGTTGCTCTGATTGAAATTTTACATGAAGTTACGGTTTTGGTATAGGACGGTGATGTTGATATGATATTTAGGGGGAGTCATGGACCGAAAAGTTTATTTTTGTTATGAACCGAAAACTTTATTTTTGTCAGATTTTCTAGTAGGCCATTATTATATGCAGAACATAACATATTTTACACCTGAAGGGGTTTGACGAAAAGCATAAAACAGCTCTTTATTGATCGATCATCAATTCAATAAAGTTATCAAATTTTTATTTTATGGCGTAAATATTCACCTTGGGAAAACAAGATTTAGAAATATGCCAAGGTTAGAAATTGGAGGTGTTGATATATAATCGTTTAAGAGGGTGCAAATATCGCGAAATAAATTTTCGTGGTAGTTGTGTAGGGTATCATATGGTTGAAACGTCTAACTATACTGCTCCGCCCACTGGTTTATCCTACACAACAACTTGAACACACCAGAAATTAAGTGGAATATTTAAATATTAATTATTAATTTCTGGAAAAACGTCATTTTATTAATAATTTGGAACAATATTTTTCGATAGGAAAAATCGTTTACTCCTGGAAATAAGGCGATATATTTGTGCGAACTATATCAAAACATGGACCTATATTTACAATACTTCAAAGCTTCAAATACCGAATTTAGGGTTACAGTTATAAAGGAATTTCGTAAAATGTGATATATCCAATTTTTAAAACTGAAAATCCTAGGAGTTGTAGCAATTTATGTGCAATGTTCTATGTTCAATATTGTGAGCACAACCGTAATTTCAACAGATGGACTTGGCGGTTACAAACGGAATGACAAACCAGTAAGGAAAGTAGTAAAGTCGGACTGGGCCGACTATACCACTTTGGGTATATTCTACATATGTCTCCTAACAGACTCCACCTTTTCGAAAAAAATTGACATGAAATTGAACGAAATTGAATATGATTTCTATGCCTTTCTGGAACCTATGATAAATTTCATTTCATTCGGCAAGTTTAGAGTTGTTTGCCTACAATGAGACAAATTTGTGTAAACTGACTCTTCAAAATTTAATCTTAATCAGACACCTGTTTTAAATATATATGGAAGCTGTGTATGCATCCGCGCCATTTCCAATAAATCTCAATAACGTCATTCTAGTATCAATTCGATACGTTGTGCAAAATTTACCTAAACTCCAACTAAAATAAAATATGGAAGCTATATCTAAATCGGAACCGATTTTAACGAAACTTGCCAGAGATTAATTTATATTAACTTCAGTACAAATACAAATTTGTGTGCCAATCGTTCAAACTTTAGGTCTTTAGTGCAAAATTTTCATAAAATCAGTGTAAAATATCTATATCTAAATCTGGTCCGACTTTCACGAAACTAAGCACACATCATTCTAGACTTAATTCAGTACGCTGTGCCAAATTCCATGCAAATCGAAAGATATAGAGGGACTTTGGAGGGAAATATACATGGGAGCTATATCTAAATCTAAACCGATTTTCTCCAATTTCGTCCTTGGGCTAAACAAATGAGCTGCACCAAATTCATACAAATCGGATTTTAAATGCGACCTGAACTTTATTAACAATTTAAATCGACTCAGAAAGTGATTCTATGTATATTCTCAAAAGGAACCATATGTCTATCTCGTTTCCTTTCGCCTGTTACAAACATATGCAATTATAGGATAGTAGATATCACAGGTCTGCTGAGAGACCAAAGGCCTCTATAAAGATTTATTAGCCTGTATAGATAAAACTGTGTTTTATAAACACCAACTGGTCTTTATAAAAAACTGTGATCTCTATACCAACCGATTGGTCCTTATAAACCCTTATTTACTCTATAAACACTAATTGGTCCTTTTACAGACCTACGGTCTCTTAGCATACAGTAGTATCTATACACTGCCAATCGGTCTGTTTATATACCAATTGGTCTTTATAAAGGCCAGTGGTCTTTATACACACCAATTCGACAATATAAAAAATGTGTAATATATATACAAACCATTTGGTCTTTAAACACACATATGGTTCTCTCTTCAGACCTGTGGTCTCTATACAGACTTATTTGTCTTTATATCAACCTGTGGTCTCTCTGCAGAACTATTAGTCTATAGTTCTAAGTGTAATGGGAAATGTCTTCATAAATCCTATTGAAAATCCATGAGCTATAATAAAAATTCGGTTAAGAAATAAGCCACAAATAACTGGAGGAAAAATAGAGAATTCTATCCAATCAAATGACAACAAAACCAACCAAAGATTTGAAACTGAAATTTGAATATTTGAACTTGGGGTACGAACCTTTAGTGGTTAGGTTAGTATAAATGTAAATACAGATTGACGTAGTTGTGGATATGACTCCCAAATATACTTTCGTGTGATTTCATGAAATTGCGCAGTAAATACCCAACGTTTGTTCGATGAACTCTTGGACAGCACGCATGTCTTTAAATTGGACCAGATTTACTGTAGCTCTCATACATAATTTTCCTCGATTTTATACAAATGGTGCATCAATGCCCGATTGACATGACATTTTGCATCGATTAATTTTACATATATAATTTCGTACGATTCCATGTCAGTAGTCCCTTAAAGATGCTATATCTGTTCCATCAAGAGAGACGTAAGTAGGTAGCATAAAGCCGGCGCCATCCCGTCCGAATTTTGAACACTCCTTTTGCCAGCCTTTTTTAGGACCCTTTCACGTAGTATATCTACATATATGCCACAATTTTCGATGATTTTATTTGAAGTGTGGAGTATTGTTACATACAAAATATCGAACTTTATACACTCCTAAGATGCATGTCTTCCTACATCAACTTTTTTATATACTTATTTTTTTTCTTTTTTCAAGAAAAAATTTTACTCCTTGCATAAAAAGTTTAAATATTTGTACATTTAAAAGTTGAAAAAATACTTGAATTGCTTTGTATGTATGTTTATTGATTCCAATACATTAATACAGCTGCGTCATATTATTAAGACTTCATTAAGTTTACATACTTCATTCAATTCCTTTTTTCGCTGATTTATCCTTTCAATAAAGCATTGATTAAAAGGGAAGTGGAATGAAAGGATGTTAATATTTCAATTATGCAGAAAAGATTTTTGCAGTACAAATTATCCTTTGCTTCAAATTATACATCAGAATATACACCTCTTCCATACAGAATATCATTTTTGAGAAAACAATTAAAAAAGTCGTAACCGTAATAAGCATATCTGTCCCATATATATTTCCCTCATCTCTATATTTCCAACATCATATCTCTTTACAATAGAAAACAATTTCAAATATCTGAGTTTAAATATTTCCTGTGTATTTTTGTTTTCTTCTTCAACTTACAGCATTTAATATAATCGAAATTATTAAGTATTTCCCCATAGAAATACTTCCCTACATAAGAACAACGAAAAACTTTTGCAAATTTTCCACATAAAATAAGAAAAAAAGGGTTTGTTTATATGAATGTGTGGGGGTTAATTTTCGTACTTATCCTTGAACTTTCTTCAAGGCATTTTTCAGAAAAATAAAGGGAAAATTCTATTTGCAATAATAAAAAATGAGAATGAGCAAGACGACTATCAAAAGAAGTGTGGTAGTTGGCGAAACAGAAATGCTGAATTCCCAAAATGAAGGAAAATCCCTAAAATAGTTTAAATACAGACAAAATGACAGAAGAAGCGCATTCTTCTGTGTTTAAACTAGCATTGTAGACGCAGGCACGGTTGAACTGTTTGGTTTGTTGCTGTATACTAGCAACACCAACAAAGTCGTTGTGTGCATTTGTCGCGATGTGACAACACACAACAGTGGGAAAGGTGTGGTATTGTTTGTAAATGCCTTGTTAACCTCGAAGTGAGGCTCCAGCGAAATTCTCATGCAGTTTATGTCGTTGGTCAGCTAAGTACTTCGCTTTGTTACAAGAGACATTTGGGTATGAAAGGTTTTTTGTATAGAAGCAATAGCTTCTGGGGAGAATATCCCAACAAAAAACTAAGGGAACTGATGAGGATCAGTGGCGTGATCCGAAACTATAGTCTTCCCTGCCATACCCCTCGGCAAACAATGCCATACATTCCCCACTAATAAATAGTTGTTCAACAAACTGGGATTCAGCCTGACTATTTTGCAAAAACAAAATACAAATGGTATCCCAAATAAACCGCCAACACTACTGAAGTTGTAGACGCAGGCACGGTTGAACTGTTTGGTTTGTTGCTGTATACTAGCAACACCAACAAAGTCGTTGTGTGCATTTGTCGCGATGTGACAACACACAACAGTGGGAAAGGTGTGGTATTGTTTGTAAATGCCTTGTTAACCTCGAAGTGAGGCTCCAGCGAAATTCTCATGCAGTTTATGTCGTTGGTCAGCTAAGTACTTCGCTTTGTTACAAGAGACATTTGGGTATGAAAGGTTTTTTGTATAGAAGCAATAGCTTCTGGGGAGAATATCCCAACAAAAAACTAAGGGAACTGATGAGGATCAGTGGCGTGATCCGAAACTATAGTCTTCCCTGCCATACCCCTCGGCAAACAATGCCATACATTCCCCACTAATAAATAGTTGTTTTTTTTTTATAAAAACAACAAACTGGGATTCAGCCTGACTATTTTGCAAAAACAAAATACAAATGGTATCCCAAATAAACCGCCAACACTACTGAAGTTGTAGACGCAGGCACGGTTGAACTGTTTGGTTTGTTGCTGTATACTAGCAACACCAACAAAGTCGTTGTGTGCATTTGTCGCGATGTGACAACACACAACAGTGGGAAAGGTGTGGTATTGTTTGTAAATGCCTTGTTAACCTCGAAGTGAGGCTCCAGCGAAATTCTCATGCAGTTTATGTCGTTGGTCAGCTAAGTACTTCGCTTTGTTACAAGAGACATTTGGGTATGAAAGGTTTTTTGTATAGAAGCAATAGCTTCTGGGGAGAATATCCCAACAAAAAACTAAGGGAACTGATGAGGATCAGTGGCGTGATCCGAAACTATAGTCTTCCCTGCCATACCCCTCGGCAAACAATGCCATACATTATCCACTAATAAATAGTTGTTTTTTTTTTTTATAAAAACAACAAACTGGGATTCAGCCTGACTATTTTGCAAAAACAAAATACAAATGGTATCCCAAATAAACCGCCAACACTACTGAAGTTGTAGACGCAGGCACGGTTGAACTGTTTGGTTTGTTGCTGTATACTAGAAACACCAACAAAGTCGTTGTGTGCATTTGTCGCGATGTGACAACACACAACAGTGGGAAAGGTGTGGTATTGTTTGTAAATGCCTTGTTAACCTCGAAGTGAGGCTCCAGCGAAATTCTCATGCAGTTTATGTCGTTGGTCAGCTAAGTACTTCGCTTTGTTACAAGAGACATTTGGGTATGAAAGGTTTTTTGTATAGAAGCAATAGCTTCTGGGGAGAATATCCCAACAAAAAACTAAGGGAACTGATGAGGATCAGTGGCGTGATCCAAAACTATAGTCTTCCCTGCCATACCCCTCGGCAAACAATGCCATACATTCCCCACTAATAAATAGTTGTTTTTTTTTTTTTTTTTTTTTATAAAAACAACAAACTGGGATTCAGCCTGACTATTTTGCAAAAACAAAATACAAATGGTATCCCAAATAAACCGCCAACACTACTGAAATTTCATCATGATTTCACTAACAACTACGCCAACGACGACGACTGCCACTTTGACGATGATGTGTTGAATGATCATTGTTACTATAAAACAAGAATATGAGTTGCAATCATTTGGGTTGTTGTTTTAACTGCAACTACAGCGGTGGTGGTAGCAATATTATTAAAGTTTTCTTAGTAGCTGCATACATTATTCTTCTTCTTCATTTTGTTTTTTGCAGCTTGTTAGTTTTCTTAATTTCAAGCAGTTAACTCGTTTGTTTGACCAACTAGGAAACGAAAAATCCAATTGTGAAATATGAGGTGGACCGAGAAAATATTTCCTTTCGAAATTTTGTAGAGATTTCCATTAAAGAAATAATATAGACGCATTTCTATCCACTCCGTAGTATTGATACGTATGATTGGAAATTGCTTAGTCAGGGCTGAAAAGTCCCGGGCCTCTCATGTCGCAGAATAATAGAAATCGAAATTTTCATAAAATTTAAGTCCGATTATCGCATAAAGGACTTCTGAAGCCTTAGTTTTGAAAAACAATAATAAATTGTTGTTTTGAATTTAACAGAAAAAAATGTAGTCTTCATGAGACATCGGATGAAAAATATATTTATAAGCAAATAATTGAATTGAATTTTGTGGGATGTATATAATTCAAATATCATTTGTTTTTCCATTATTATACCCTATACCAACCCTGTGCGAAAACGATTATGGTCAAAGAGCACCTCAAATGGTGGCCAAACTATGACTAACGGCTAGGAAGGTTCTGAAGATGGCATGTAACGTGGTTTTCTCGTCGACTGAGGTTAGCCCAGTCGTATCCAAGGTCTCCATAAGGACCCACAAAACATTATTGATTAAAAAGACTAGTGTCTCCCTTTTGGGGTTAAAATCTTATGTTTATTGATTTTAATACTAGTGTGTTTATATATACGCCCATGTGCTGCATTTCGAGTTTGCTCGAATGTGAAACATTTTCCCAAATTTGGTGTGCTCCATTCCGAATTCCCAAAAAAATATTGGGAATATAATTCGAGCACATATAGCCTTGTGGATTGAAAACGAAATGTGATCGTACGTGTTTTTCTGAGTACCTACAAGTTGAAAAAGGACGCTGAAGTAATATTTAACGTGTTTTTACAATATTTATTTAAAAAATACAATATTTACATTGGTTTTTATACTAAAATTAAATAAAATAAAAAAGGGCTCCTTTTATCAAAAACAACCACCATATGATCAAAATAAAAATAGAATCTATAAAAAATCAACTTTTAAGATTTCCAATAGTCCTTTTAATAATAGGTTCGTTCGTTTACTCAATAATTTGTACGAATTTGTACAAATTATTACAAAATGTTGTTCGTTTACCCAAAAGTCCAATAAAAGAGAGTGAATTGAGAGAGCAGATTTGACAGTTGTGTTACTGAGTATTTGCAAATTCTTACAAGGAAAATTTACTCAGTAAGAATTTTCTTGTACCATCAGCTGATATTTAATCACCTGTTTAGTTATGTTTTGTAAACAAACAAAAAATTGTTCTCAAGAAAATTGATTGTTTTGTGAATTTTATTTTGATTTTGTATCATTAAATACCAAAATGGATGAAGAAACCCTTTTAAATGTTTGTGGAGAACAAACAACATCAATTTTCCGCTTGTTATCCATTTTTGTAATAAAAATGCCTTTTTTATTTTGCGCCAATTTGTTTGTTGTTTTAATCAGCTGTGTCGAAGCAATCTTTTTACTGGATTTTGTTCGTTTACTTTTTGCAGTTTTCTCTCTTGAGAAGGAAAAATTCGTATTTACTCTCTGCAAATTCTTACTGAGTAAATATTACTGGGAAAGTAAACGAACGAACCTAATGTTTCTTGCAGATGTGTGCAATTTATTATATCGATGTTGACAAGATCCATGCTCCACTTGTTTATAGGGCGTCAAAAAATGTTTCTAAAGCGTAACCACTGTCTCATAGAAGCCAACTATTTTGCGTACCATTTCCTCTTTTGTTAATGCTGCCTAGCTGCATTCATATGCCAAATAAAAGCATCATGGCTGGATCCTGGTCTGCAGCTGTCCACAGCTTGCACACACTTTGTCTTTCAGGACTTTCATTACTCTCCACAATATTTTACACATTGTTGTGCGATCAACACTTACATTTGCCACTACCCTCTGAAACCCACCAACAGCCAGAAATCTTAACATACCTGCTAACTGGAGGCTTTCGGGAATGGCACCCTTGTGTATGAAAGGACCCACTTCTCTCAAAATATCCATAAATGCTTATTTTAGCACGTTCCAGTATCATTAGACCTTTTCTGGTAGAAACCAGGGCAATTATTAAGCCAGCAGGCATACTTTTTTCTTAATTTTGTTTGTAAACAAATTGCAAATTCCAATGAAACATATGTTTTTTTATTGAACACATTTCGTAACATATTGAACACAGCTATGCTTTCGAGTCGCACTTTCGCTCGAAATTGAGCACACCATATTGCACAACATGGGAATTTAAAAAAGTATGGGAATTCAAAAACTCTCGGAACATGTCACATGGGCGATAAATATGCGATACAAATAATTGATTTCGGATGGCTTAATATGCTGGTGATTATCGAGAGCGGCTACGACGATTTAAAGGTGTTCGGGAATGATGGTTGGCGGGAGTCGGAATCGATGACCGGCAATGATGATTCAACGGTGATCGGGAATGGTGAATGTCAAAAGCGGCTTCGACGATTTAACGGTCATTCCCGATGACCGTTAAATCTGGTTATCTGGTGTCAGTACAATGAGCAGCAACGACGATTTAACGGTGATCGGGCATGATGTTTATATGGAGTCAGTACGATGATCGGCAACGACGATTTAACGATGATCGGGAACGACTGACTAAGTTCTCGTACAATCTACTATATCTAACTAAGAACAGTAAGCCGATGCCTCTGTGTGGAACAGTAGACCGAAGTCTCAGTGTGGAACAGTAAGCCGAAGTCTCTGTGTGGAACAGTAAGCCGAAGCCTCTGTGTGGAACAGTAGACCGAAGTCTCTGTGTGGATGTATTTATGTAGCCACCACAATGGGTAGCCACCAAAAAGAATTGTGAATGATCGTAAGTCCAATGAACATCCACAACACAAAATAGCAAGCCTATGCAATGGCAAAATCGGCCAGAATTGGCCAACAGGAGAGGTGTTCCACCAGGACAACGCTAGGCCACACACATCTACCACGATTCGCCAGAAACTTCGGAAGCTTGGTTGGGAAGTTTTAATGTATACGCCATACGGTCCTTACTTGGCACCAAACGATTATCATATTTTTTCTTGAAATTGGTATCTAAGGAAGATTGTGAAAATCGACTACTAGAGTTTTTTTCAAATAGAGAGCAGGCAATAAATCATACAAAACGGTGCATATTTGGCCCATATCGGACATTCCGAAGCATGCCCTATAGTTCATATAAAAATAAAAGCTATTTCCCCAACCTAATATATTTTCGTCCGAGTTCATCTATCCAAAGACCCGATTTTGACGAAATTTTCCAAATTGTACAAAATTAAACCTATAATGACGTGTCTTAATAGTTCAGATTCAGATATAGCTCCCATATATATTTTCGATATACTCGAGATAATTAACCAAGGCCGCAATGTGAGTTCGATTTATACGATTTTTGCACATCATACCAATTTAGGCCTAGAGAGTTAAATTTTGTCGAAATCGGTTCAGATGTGGATATAGCTCCCATATATTGTTTTTTTTACGTTTTCGTCCTTCAAACGATTTGTGAGATCGATTTGATCATAATGAGCCACTCATAGTCAAAAAACCATTGATTTTTCGCCTTTTTATTACGAAAATTATTTCAAAAATGTCAAAACATTACTTTTCTACATTCCTCAGGGTCTTCTGATTACGATTCACTGTTATTCTTACAGAAAAAAAAGCTATAAACTCCCCTAAAACGTCGATTTATTTTATTGCTAGCGATATTACGTTTCCGGGACTATTCAGCCCTGGCGATTTTTACTCAGAGATTTTCAATTATTCCATTTAATAAAGGGCGCTATCTGCATGCCAGTGCTGCCAAGTACATTTTAAATTATATGTTCAATAAAAGAACTAAAGCATAATTTTAGGCGCAAATGAGTTGTCCACTCGCATTTGAAGTCCAAACAAAATGAGAAACATTCGCCCATGTGCTGCATTTCGAGTTTGCTCGAATGTGAAACATTTTCCCAAATTTGGTGTCCCAAATCTGAACACGTACAAGTTAAAAAAGAACGCTGAAGTAATATTTAACGTGTTTTTACAATATTTATTTAAAAAATAAAGTATTTACATTAGTTTTTATAGTAAAATTAAAGAAAATAAAAAGGGTTCATTTTATCAAAAACAGCGCGTAACATTTTTGATCAAAATAAAAATATGATCAAAATAAAAAATAGAATCTATAAAAAATCTACTTTTAAGATTTCCAATAATCCTTTTAATATAGTTTATTACAGATGTGTGCCCTTTATTATATCGATGTTGACAAGATCCATGCTCCACTTGTTTATAGGGCATCATCAAAAATGTTTCTAAAACGTAACCACTGTCTCCTAGAAGCCAACTATTTTGCATACCATTTCCTCTTTTGTTAATGCTGCCTAGCTACACTCATATGCCAAATAAAAGCATCATGGCTGGATCCTGGTCTGCAGCTGTCCACAGCTTGCACACACTTTTTCTTCCAGGACTTTCATTACTCTCCACAATATTTTACACATTGTTGTGCGATCAACACTTATATTTTAATCATTTGCCACTACCCTCTGAAATTCACCAACAGCCAGAAATCTTTGCTGCTAACTGCAGGCTTTCGGGAATGGTACCCTTGTGTATGAAAGGACCAACTTCTCTCAAAATATCCATAAATGCTTATTTGAACACGTCCCAGTATCATTAGACTTTTTCTGGTAGAAACCAGGGCAAATAATAAAAAATAATATATATATATATATATATATATAACTATTAATATGAACATGTATGATTTTTAAGGGTTTTTTTTTGTAATATTTTTATTTATATTTTTAAACTCAAATTATAAAATCGAGAATATATTGAAACTACAAACCCCACAAGAACGTTGTAATACGATATTATGTTAAATCTTGTCACACCACTAAAAAAGCTGTAACTACCTGCAAAGAAAAATAATATATATATATATATAACTATTAATATGGTATGAAAGATTTTTTAAAAATTTTTATATTTATATCCTAATAGTAGATAAAATGTTTTCAAAAGTAGAAAAATGTTTTAAATAAAAGATATTATTGAAAAAGTAAAGAAGTCGATGTCAGTCGATTTTATATAGATATATAACCTCAGTATATGGTTTATAGATGTGTACAGAATTATATTCCTTATATAAGATATAGGTTTTAATCACCAAAAATTATATAAACTTCCACCTAAGATATCACTAAAAAATTCTTCTTGATTCTATTAAGAAAATTTAAAGATATCCTGTTTTTGACTCACCTCCTTGACTCTACCCTAATACATGTAACCAGTCGTTGTTTTACGGCCAACCATTAATGTAACAATTTCTTTGCAACTGTGCAAGAAAACAAGATGAAAAGCTAAACTATTTATTTTTCTCAGAGCAATAAAAAGAATACAAAATTTCAACATTGCCACAAATATACTTTAAATTGTTGCAAAAGTCATGGAAGTTGCATTCGAACTTGCTGTACACACAGATGATAGGCACCGCAACGTTGGTTGGTTGAGTGGTTAAAATGACGCTGAACTAAAACAACAATTAAGTTGATTAGTTTCCTTTGCAGCACACTCCACGTACTTTTTTTATTTGTGTGTGGAAAACTCCCTCAACATATGTTTTCATTTTAAGGTGAAATTTATTTTTTCTTCTCTTTTTGGCTTTCTGGAAAAAGAAAGGGTAGCTTCGTCTATTCTATTAACAATGTTGCAAAAGTGTAAACCATTGCCATTGCTGCATGGATGCTGTAACTGTTGTTGAAGTGAACACACAAATTGTTTTTATCCCTTCACCCTCTCTCGTTGTTTCCCTATCACGCTTTACAAAGAAATGAAGTGGGCGTATCCGCTGCCACTCAATTCCCATTGTATTTGTTGCCCGTGATGCGTATTACGCTAGAAGTAGTCAGTCGGTCGGTGGTAGTCACTTGAAAGTGACTCGCCTTAACAAACAACTCGATTATAGTGTAAATAAAGATAAATAACGTTGTCTTTCACTTATGTCGCTGTTGAAAGGATAGCGAGCGAAGAAAGAGTTTTTAAGTGTTCAGTGTTTTTCGTATACACTGCTACACTGAAAATAATTGTTTTGAGGCAAGAGATGAGCAAATAATGGTGGTAATTTTTGTAATATAACTCAGACTGAAATACTGTAAAATATAATCTGCTTATAGGAGGTTTATGAAAGATCTCCTCTGAATAATAATTACGTTGCATTGGTTTAAAAGTCGTGATCCTGTAATTCGACATCGGTTGTGAGTGTCTGGAGTCACGGTCAAAGAGACTATGACTTATGGAGATGAAACCCCTTGTCGAATATATTAAGAACTCAGAAGGACAAATTCACCATAGGTTATGTTTCTGAGTGGAGACAAATGCGGATCACTAAATTTTTAAAAATATTTTAAGATAATAAATCCGATTTTTATATCGAGGGTCGAATGATAATCGTTCAATATTCAGCGCGTCCGACAAGAGTCGTGAATTTTTATACCCTCCACCATTGTATGGAGAATATATTTATTTTGTTTTTCCGTTTGTAACTCATCGAAATAATCATTTCCGACCCTATAAAGTATATATATTCTTGATCAGCGTAAAATTCTATGAAGATATAGCCATGCCCGCCTGTCTGTTGTAATCACTCTAATCACTCCCCCACTCTAATCACTCCCCCCCCCCCAATTTTCGGTAATTTGGGGTTCTTGAGCCCGTTTTTCAATTGAATTCGCTGAAATTTGCTACATTGGATTCTTATTGGGTACTAAATTTCTCCACAAATAATTATAAATATAGTTCCACTTTTTCTGTTAGCCCCCATATAACGGTCCTCCTAATTTTCAGTATTTTGGGGGTTTTGATCGTATTTTTCCGACGAAATAGCTGTAATTTAGTATTTTGAGTTCTTAATTAGTCCCATTTTTTGATAGCCCCCATATAAGGGTACCCCCAATTTTCGGTATTTTGGGTTTCTTGAGCGCGTTTTTCAACCGAATTTGCTGCAATTTGGTATTTTGTAGTCGTATATGGTAACAAATCTCCCTACCAAAAATTAATAATATTCGCCCCCTTTTTGGGCTAGTCCCCATAAAACCCCCTTTTTTATATTAAAATATATATCTGATTTGTTCCGCGTTTTGAGTTTGGTTCTAAAACTCTGTTGTAATCATTTCACCTGCAGAGGATAGCGAGATAAAAAAATTAGAACGTAAGGTTCGATAATGAACTATAGCCGCATTTAGCCCTAGCCCCTTTGTGGAGGTTACAGATGGAGTGGACCGATATTCCCCATCTTCGAATATGAACTAAGTTTGGAAGAAACAATTAGATGGGAAAAGTTTGGATGAAATCTAAACTTTCTGAAAGTAACATGGGGTCTAGAACCAATATTTCGATGAGGCACATTTTCACCGTGTTAAGGTGTATACACACTCATTAGCCATAAGTATGAGGGTATAATTATCCATTAAAAATTTCTGTGGCTTGGATTTTTAAAATTATTTTTTAAGGGACCACAAAGGGTGGCACACTTTAGTACAGGGTATAATATTTTTGTGCATATGTTTGTAACAGGCAAAATGAATCGAGATAGACCCATGGAATTTTAAAAATACTTTTTCATGTAAATCCGTATTATTCCGCAACAATTTCACTGTGTAGCCACTGAAAAAGGACATCAGAGCATAACAATGAGTATAACGTTTCAATGGACATCTGCTAAGACAGTTCGGACAGAAAAACTTTTTTTAGCGTTTTTCGCATAAAATAATCTTAACACGAAAATAATTAAATTCTCAATCCAAGCACTCAAACGTACGTTGATGAAATTAACAGCAGAACCGAATACGCAGTTGCGGAACTTTCTTAAACTATAAAGCGAATAATATGTTATGGCTAATATGACCAACTTATGTGACATAGCAATTGTTTATGAAATCCTTCCAAACTTTTTATGAAAAGAAAATATAATGTGTCATAATAAAATTATTGGGGTATACATTTGAACTCATATGTATGTATAATAACCATTAATGTATTTATATTATTGTGTATATTTTCTGTAGAAACAATGCAGAAGGCAGAAGGGTCTGCCAACAGCGATAAACTCTGCAGTATTTCAGATCTGTCGAAATGGCGAAGGATTTCTTTGGCAAAAACAAATTTCAGATTGACCAAATTTTTTTTACATGTTCATAATTTAGATAAGGTCAACGACTTTTAAGGTTTCCTTACACTTTTCAAGATATTAAGTCAAAACGTTTCTTTGTAAATTAAACCTTCTTCCACATAATGGTCTCATCCTTAAAAAATGCATTAACGTCCCTCCCTCTTTGACCCCCTTATTTATAGGTGATAACAAAATCTTTCCACATTACTTCACATGGGGGTCATGTGTGTTAATATTGATATTCATGTGAATTTATTCTGCTGAATGGTGATAATAAATTTTCTAAGCTCTTTATTTTTACCAAACAGTAAGTATAAATTTTCACTTTATAACTGGTGCTTTTTTACATCGTCTTACAAACTCCCTATACAGACGTACGATGCTATGCCATTACTTTGCACCCATAAAATTGTCGAGAAACGTCTTGCGGAGGACATAAAGAAAAAAAGTTGTTAAAACGTTGTTAATATGACGGGTGTGTTGTTACAAACATTTTTATGACCACCAAGAAGTTGTTATTGTTATTTGTTATGCCACTGCCATTTTGCAAATGCCACTGGGTGTCATGATGGCGATCGTGATTATAGCCGACTCAATTGAAGTTTTAAAGCTCGAAGGGAGAGAAATGCATTTACAGTGGGAACCAAGGCGTTTATTATTTAGATTTTTAAGATGACCAAGACGTGGTTTTTTAAGTATCTTTCAGAAGACCAATGCGTAGATTTTTTAAGGATTTTTCAGAGGGCCAAAGAGTGGATTTTTTAAGAATTTTTCAGAGGACCAAGGCGTGGATTATTAATAGCACCCAAGGCGTGGATTTTTAAGGATTATTATTAGCACCCAGGCGTGGATTTTTAAGGATCATTAATAGTACCTAAGGCGTGGATTTTTAAGGATTATTAATAGCACTCAAAACGTGAATTTTTAAGGATTATTATTAGCACCCAAGGCGTGGATTTTTAAGGATTATTAATAGGATCCAAGGCGTAGATTTTTAAGGATTATTAATAGGATCCAAGGCGTGGATTTTCTAAGGATTATTAATAGGATCCAAGGCGTGGATTTTCTAAGGATTATTAATAGGATCCAAGGCGTAGCTTTTTAAGGATTATTAATAGGATCCAAGGCGTGGATTTTCTAAGGATTATTAATAGGACCCAAGGCGTGGATTTTCTAAGGATTATTAATAGGATCCAAGGCGTGGATTTTTTAAGGATTATTTTTTAAGTCCTTAGACAAGGCGTGGATTTTTAAGGATTATTTTTTTGAGACCGTAGACAAGGCGTGGATTTTTTAAGGATTATTAAGGATTATTTTTTAAGGATTCCTAATAGGATCCAAGGAGTGGATTTTTTAAGGATTATTAATAGGATCCAAAGAGTGGATTTTTTAAGGATTATTAATAGGACCCAAAGAGTGGATTTTTTAAGGATTATTAATAGGATCCAAAGAGTGGATTTTTTAAGGATTATTAATAGGATCCAAGGAGTGGATTTTTTAAGGATTATTAATAGGGAGTGGATTTTTTAAGGATTATTAATAGGATCCAAGGAGTGGATTTTTTAAGGATATTTAAAATGAACCCCAGATTTTTTTAAATTTTTGAAAAATCTGGCATGATTAAAAATGAACATTTTTGAAAAAAATTGGAAGGATATTGTAAGAGTTTTGGGAGGCTTAAGAATTTAAACGAATTTTGGAAAGATTCGGTGTTTGGATTTTAATAATCGGACAAAACCCAAGTTCTAAATATTTCAATATTTTATGTAGATTTTCACGGACGAAAATTGTTTGTATATGATTTTTATACCCTTCGCCACACTGTGGTACAAGGTTATGTCTTTGTGCATATATTTTTAACAGGCAAAAGGAAACGAGATAAGCACATGTTTCATTTTGAGAATATTCATAGAATCATTTTCTAAGCATGTCCGTCCGTCCGTCCATCCGTCTGTCCATGTTAAATTGTAAACAAAGTACAGGTCGCATTTATGATTCGAATTGGATGAAATTTGACACAGCTCATTTATTTGGCCCAAAGACAAACCCTATTAAAATTGGAAAAAATCGGTTCGGATTTAGATATAGCTCCCATACATATTTGCGTCCGATTTAAGGTAAATGGTGCCCCAAGGTCCCTAAATATGGTTCAATTTGCACGAAATTTCGCACAGCATACTGAATTAAACCTAGAATGATGTGTGCTAAGTTTCGTGAAAATTGGTTCAGATTAGATATAGCTCCCATATATATTTTCGTCCGATTTAAGGTAAATGGTGCACCAAAGTCCCTATATATCTTCCGATTTGCACGAAATTTGGCACGGTGTACTGAATTGAGTCTAGAATTATGTGTGCTAAGTTTCGTGAAAATCGGTTCAGATTTAGATATAGCTTCCATATATATTATCTTCCGATTCTAAATAAATGGTGCACCAAAGACCCTGAAAAGTTGGGGGATTGACACACAATTTTGCACAACGTACTTAAGATAGTATAGCCAAACGTGTGTCAAGTTTTGTTGGAATCCGACCAGTTTTAGATATAGCTCATATATTAGTTAATCTAATTTCATGTTAATGGCCCTTCTGTTAGGATACATCTTTTTAATATACACATAGTGGTGAAGGGTATCGTATAGTCGACCCGTTTGACTTTACTACCTTTTTTTCAGGTTCCTCGCCTTAAGTTTTAGACAACCACTGTTCATCATCAAAATTTATGATCCATGATGTTAAATAAAAGCAGAGAAACAAATTGGACATAAAAAAGCAAATTGTAATTGGCGGGAGTAAAAGTACGTCATAATATGGCCCAGATGCACAACGACAAATGGATCAATTTATGGAATGTTAGATTACTGCACATCGTAATGTCTGCATTTAGAAGCACAATAAAGTGAAAGGACTAAATGCACTGCCTCTGGTTAAAGGCAAGGGTCAACTAATATAAAAACTGAACATTTCTCCATCCAACACATTTGATAGTTTTCCATTTGGCTTTGGTAAGTGATTTTGGACAAAACTATAATGAATTCAATTCTATTGAAAGATATCACAGACACCGAATTTCTCTCTAGCTTTGTTTTATTTCCTGCCATAATGAATCATACCGCTCTCACACACACACACGTACACATATACTTTCACATTCAATTTCGTGGTCGACAATGGCATTGTGGCAGCCGCACCATCAGGCAGTGATAATGACCAGCTATGGCTAAATGATTGTCCCGGCACCAGCAAAAGATTAAAGACATCAAATGACAGTCGAGGCAATAACGGCACGAATCTGGTCAAATTGTGGTAATGAGCTGAAATTTGATTGACGCTTATAATCCCGAACAGGATAATGAATTCATTTAATTTTTTGGTTTTACTTCAGAAAAACATTGCAGATGAAATCGTGCAACGAAATTGAAGGTGAGATGTTAAGGAAAATTTAAAGTTTATAGGAGCATAGCTTTACAAATTGAATTAAATTCGGTGAACTAATTGATAATATTGATATGAGAATGGAAAAATGAACATTTAAAATATCAAATTTTAAAATGATTTGAAAAAAATATACATCAATTATATTCTTCAGGTTGTATAAAGCTTAGTTTGAAACGGATAATCTTTTCGATATTATAAAAAGTAAAAAAGTATCAGAAATATTACGATGTGCTTTCTCTCTCCTTTCGAGACTTATCTTGAGCATCAATTAGTCAGGTAGGCAGCATGTATAAAAATTTCGTTTATATGTCAAAATGTTTTATTGGGACAGTTTAAGGTTAAGGTAATGCTCGTTTTGAAAAAAAAAATTGTAAATTTGATGCTTCCAATTTTCAGACGTTTACGAGCAGAGCCACACTTACTTTTTTTTCAGGACATTCATATATTGTCCCTCCCCAATTTTAGTATTTTTAAGATTACCACCGAAGTGTTTTTTATTTGGCATTTTGTGTTAAGGTAATGCTCGTTTTGAAAAAAAATAGTAAATTTGATGCTTCCAATTTTCAGAAGTTTACGAGCAGAGCCACACTTATTTTTTTTTTTTTTTTTTTTTTTGCAGGACATTTATATATATTTTCCCTCCCCAATTTTAGTATTTTTAAGATTACCACCGAAGTGTTTTTAATTTGGTATTTTGTGTTCATGAAGCTAACGCACATCTATGCAGAAAATTATCAATATCGGTCATGTTTTTTTTACATCGCCCCCATCCTAAAGTCCACGTGAATCTTCGGTTATTTCAGCATAATTTTCCAGCCTGAGTTGCTGCAATGCAATTAAATTTTTTCATAGAATGTTACATATAGACCCATGCGAAGGCAAAGAGGCTGTAATTGGATATTCCAGGTGTTTATTGTTTCTTGTCTTTTTTAGGTATGGTATTCTGGGGTTCCTAGCCCAGTTTTCCTACCTCATTTTTTGGAATTTTTATTCCCACTTATCAACCAAAATGGTTATAATTTAAAATTTCGGGTTATCAGAGTATAAAGTATATGTTTATTTCGATAAAACTTTCAAGAAAGACTCAGATCGACCGATGTAGATATACGTACTACTTATACCTTATAAAATATGAAACAAAAACGTTCTTCTGGCTGTTTGTTATTTCGGTCGCTCTAGAAAGCATGAATCATACAAAAAAGGCATTCTCTTTCACAATAAAAAGTATATACATATAGATTTTTAGTGATAGTAATTTAAAAATTTCATAAGTTTTCTACGACCTTCTCTTATACACGTTATGTGGCATGTGCCAATCTTCACAATAACAACGAAGATAAAATACAGACTCCATTACTAGGTTATTATTTTTATTGTAAGAGATTCTCTATAAATAAATGGTCATTGGTAATATACTCCCCCAAAAGATATTATGTCGCACACACACATACACAAACAATCAAAGATGCAATTGTGAAAACTGAAAACAATGTTTATTTGCAGAATGTCTGATTTTTATATGGTTTCTTAAACAAAGAAGTGGTCAACAGCAAACAGGAAAGCAAATAGCAAGTAAGAAGGACATTAATAATGTGGAGAAAAAATATTGCATTGACCATTAAAGACAATAAAGGCTATTCGAATGTAAGAGACAATGGTGTCTTATTGTTTGCAATGGTGCTAAGAAAGAACAATTATTATTATTATTCCCATAGAAAAATTATTTTTATAAATTATGTTTTGGAATAGCTAAATGGAAAAAATAAAAGAATCTAATTTTAAGAAACATGAAAATAAATAAAAAATATACTAATTAATTGAAGCATTAATTAAATATATCTCACATTCTTGAGAGAAATTCGCAAATATCTGTAGATATAGGTCACATTCCCAAAAATACCAATATACTTGAAAAAGTTATATAATATTTTGCGGTCATATTTATATACTCTTCCAAGGCCAGTTGTTTGAGCCCCACCGAAATATACATTTTATATCAAAGCATTACCACATAGCCTTCCTTCACCCTCAGTTTAATGTTTTCGAATCTTTCTGATTACTAAAATATTCCTTTTTTGTAAAATATCACACAAATTCGTAATGTCGTCCTTTTTAAACAATATTCGGAAAGCCTGCAATTATTCGTAGTCGAATAACATGACAATATTTAAATACCAGGACTAAGTGTGAAAATAAATTTAAATTTCCAACAAAACAATAATATTTGGAATCTATTGGATTCATAATTTTTGAGTAATCGCGTCGTAAAACCACCACTTTTCTTAAAAACATATTTAAAGATAAGAATAAGTTTGCGAACATTATACATCGACTCCAAGAGTGTTTGAGATTTTCCAAAACATTCGAAGCCATTCGAGGTCGTGGCGATAATTAACCACAAAGATTATGTGATTGACGCCATTAGATTGTTTATTGGGGATACCGACAGACCGTGTTTATGCATATAAACGTTCAGCTCTTGAGCACTTAAAAACCAACATTCGTCAAGTTATGTCAAAAAGTGGTCGAAAAAAGTTAATCTCAAACTTTAAACGCATTTTTCTGTAAAAAGTGTTTTTACGAATGGCGGCCACGATATCTTAGAAACTATAACCTCAATCCGTTCTAAATTTTAACACCTTATTCTGTACATACATAGCTCTCGTATGTACTAGGATACATTAGGATTAATGGTCGAAAATATCGAATTTTTCAAGAATCAAATTTCATAGGTCCACCAGTTCATACGAGAGCCAGACATTTAATCATTCGAATTATGTTGGAATTTTTGGATTCGGTGTTCCAGTGGTCGCAAATGATACCCGCCCTCAAAAAGATTAAATGTTCTTTAATTACCAAAAATAACTTCAATATAACAACAACAAAATTTTGTCAATTAATTATACCTTCAGCCTTATGGCTAATGAGAGCATATAAAATTTACTACAGCAAAAATGTGCCTCATCGAAATATTGCTTTTAGACCCCATGTTTCTTTGAATCAAATCGGTTTCAGATTTGTTCAAACGTAGTTCAAGTTCAAATGGTGGTAATGTCGGTCCACTACCTCTCGTACCTCCCCAATAAAATGGTCAAAATTGTGCTAAAAATATCATATCATTCGAACGGACTACCCAACTTTATACAACCTACTGTCTTACTAGATCAAGTCCGAAGGTGGGACCCATTGGTTCACTCCTTCTGGTACCTCCCCGACAAAGATCAATATATTATAAACTCCTAAATTTAATTTGAATCTCATTGAATAACCAATTTGATCAGCATTAAATCCGAAACCTCTTTTATAAAGCCTTAATTATATGGTATACGTAAAGCGAATAATAAAACCTGTGTGTAATCCCGAAGATCTCCGCATATCATAGACGGCATTGTAGGTACATGGTACAGCATTTATCTAAATCTGTATAGATAAACGATCGAATCGGATAATAATTGTGAGTTTAGTTTACCATTTACATAAAGTCGCCGAAAATATTAGGTTAGGGAAAAAAATCCATTATTTTATGCTTGGGAATATCCGATTTGGCCAAAATGCACCGTTTTGTTGTATGATTTGTTGCCATTTTAAAGGTAACTTCATTATGTCTCTCTCATAGAAGTCCTCCTCTCTTTTGCAAACATATCTAGTAGTCGATTTTAACAATCATCCCTAGATACCAATTTTTATATCATTAAAGAAATTTTACATTGCAAGAAGAGTTGTTGCCAACTCCGGACTTCCCATCCAAGCTCCCGAAGTTTCTGGCGAGTCACTGTAAAAGTGCGTGGTCTAGCGTTGTCCTGGTGGAACACGACACCTCTTCTGTTGGCCAATTCTGGTAATTTCTGGTCAATTGTAAATGGTTTAAAACCGTTTTTATGGTTGATTTTAAGCTCCTGGGCGATGTTACGACTGCTAACGTGTCGGTCAACTTTGATCATTTCTGCGATTTTATCGACATTTTCGACGACCGGCCTACCTGTGCGAGGTGCATCTTTAACACCAAAAAATTCTTGAACGGAATCTACGAAACCAAAATTGAACATAATTGGTTGTTACAGTATCGGAACAATAAAAAACATTCACAATTTTAGCCGCTTTTCTTGCATTGTCGCCACTGTCAAAGAAAAACTGTAAAATGTACTGAATTTCCTCTTTTTTTATCTCCATTTTTAACGCCCTGTAACTCACAACTGAATGCACCAAACAAAAAACAGCAAAATGTTTTTACAGCGAAATGCCACCCTTGCAATGAGCATAAATCTGAAATTGTTTGATCGATACTTTACGAGAAATCTATCAGAACAGCCATCTTCCGAAAAAAATAATGGATTTCTTTTTCCCCAACCTAATATATGGGAACTATATCTAAATATGAACTGATTTGGACAAAACTTTATACACGTCATCCAACGCTCACATTAGTACCCGAACGATCGCACAAACAATAGGACTGTGATGCAATATTGTAAACTTCATATGAGATGTGTATCTAAATCAGAATCGTTTTCCAGCAATTTTAATAGGGTTCGTCCTTGGGCCAAACAAATAAGCTGTACCTAATTTCATCCAATTCGAATCATAAATGCGACCTGTACTTTGTTTACAATAACACATGGACTGCGCAAAGACATAATACCCTGTGTTGAGGCGAGGAGTATGCTCTACTCCTCGCCGTGGTGGATGGGGCTGATCAAGTAATTAACTCTTGGGAGCGGGGTGCAAACGAAATGGTGTATGGAAAAGAAAGTGCGAATAAATAAACCACAAGAAAGTATTAGTTAAATTTTTCTAATTATCGTGGATTTATTGGTGGTAATCTTTTCTTAATACAACAAATAAATTACCTCTTGTAATTTATGGTTCAGCGCCGGCCGACCTGTTAATAACGCATAGACGTAATGCGACTAAGAATACTCTAAGGAGGTTGGTCGACAAGTGAACGCTGTGGTTCATGCAATCACAGACGATTGCGGTGGTCGCTGAGGATCGGTTATAGTTTACTACTACATTTACATATTCCAATAGGAAAAAAGGTTAAGCAAGGAGGGCAAAACCGCAACAACCACCGCTCGGTGGCATCTGCACTCTACGGTCTCCGCTGAGGGAACTTGCGGAGGAAATGCCCGTTGTGTCAAACAGCAGCCGTGATTGACTGAGCTCGGGAAGTTGAGTCAGAACGTATCAAACATATACACCCTGCACAACATTGTGGTGAAAAGTAAAAAAAGTCAATACTTGTCGTCACTTCAAATGTTGAATTCATGTTTAACACAGTGTACATAGGTAGTTATTACAATTTTCAATTACTCAAAGTCATTAACCAAATAATAGGTTTACTGACTACTGAACAGCTATCAAAACAAAATCTATATATATAAAAGAGCTTAGTGTTAAGTGATTGAGTGAGTGAGTGAGTGCCAGATCATCGCCCAGACGAAACGGCTAAAGCTAGAAGCTTGAAATTTTGAGTGTGGGTTGGTGTTGGTGTGTAGGCGTGAGATAAGGCTGGGTTTTTGGAAATTCGAACTAGAAAGGTACGAAAAGTACTAAAATGTACCAAATATGGTACCCTTTGTATTAGGCGAACGGGAAGAGCTAGAATTCTGAAATTTGGAATGTGGGTCACTGATGTAAAGTTAGGAAGATGTACAAAAGCGTTTTTGGAAATTCGTACTAGAACGGTACGAAAAGTACTAAAAAGTACTAAATGTGATACCATTTGTATTTGGCGAACCGGTAGAGCTAGAACTCTGAAATTTGGATTGGTGGTCGCTGAGTGTAGGATAGATGTACGGGTTTTTGGAAATTCGAACTATAAATATCCGAAAAGTACTAAAATGTACTTAATTTTGTACAATTTCGTAGCATGTGAATTGATAGAGCTAAAAACTTGAAATTTGGAATGCGAATTAGGGATGAGATGTAGAGTCCATTTAAGGAGATGGTTTTGAAAGCGTGTACTCATGTGTACGAAAAGTACTATATGATACTATATTTGGTACAAATTTAATTTGGAGATACAAATCGAGCTGGAATCCTGAAATTTGAAATTAACATTACCGTCGGAGTATAGGATTGGGAATGTACGTAGTTTTGGAATTTTTTTACCCAGTTTCAGTAATTTATATTCATGGGTACTAAATGGTACTAAATTTGGTACAATTTGAATTTTATGCGAACCAATAGAGCTAGAATCATGAAATTTGGAGTCAGGATCACTGTTGGGGTGTAAGATCGAGATATGTAGGAAGTTTTAAAATTTTTTACTAATGTGTACTAAATTTGGTACAATTTGAATTGTGGGTGAACCGATAGAGTTGGAATCTTAAATCATGGATTTAGGATCACTCTGGGGGTGAAATTTTGGGTTAAGTGGGACGTTTTGGAAATTCGTACTACTGTGTACTAAATTTGGTACAATTTGAATTGTGAGTGAACCGAAAGAGTTGTAATCCTGAAAGTTGTATTTAGCATCTCTGTTTGGGGTAAGTAAGAAGTTTTCGAAATTCGTACTACTGTGTACTTAATATCGTACAATTTGAACTGTAGTTGAACCGATAGAGTTGGAATCCTGAAACTTGGATTTAGGATCACTGTGGGGGTGTAGGATTGGGATATTTAGGAAGTTTTGGAAATTGGTACTACTATGTACTAAATTTGGTACAATTTGAATTGTGGGTGAACCGATAGAGCTGGAATCCTGAAACTTTGAGTTAGGATCACTGTGGCGGTGTAGGATTGGGGTATGTAGGAAGTTTTGGAAATTCGTACTACATTCGTACTAAATTTGGTACAAATTGAATTGTGGATGAACCGATAGAGTTGGAATCCTGAAACTCGGATTTAGGATCACTGTGGGGGTGTAGGATTGGGGTATGTAGGAAGTTTTGGAAATTGGTACTACTATGTACTAAATTTTGTACAATTTGAATTGTGGGTGAACCGATAGAGTTGGAATCCTGAAACTTGGATATAGGATCACTGTGGGGGTGTAGGATTGGGGTCTGTAGGAAGTTTTGGAAATTCGTACTACAGTGTACTAAATTTGGTACAAATTGAATTGTGAGTGAACCGATAGAGTTGTAATCCTGAAACTTGGATTTAGGGTCACTGTGGGGTTGTAGGGTTAGGGTAAGTTGGAGGTTTTGGAAATTCGTACTACTGTGTACTAAATTTGGTACAATTTGAATTGTGAGTGAACCGATAGAGTTGTAATCCTAAAACTTGGATTTAGGGTCACTGTGGAGTGTAGGATTGGGTTAAGTAGGAAGTTTTGGAAATTGGTACTACTATGTACTAAATTTGGTACAATTTGAATTGTGGGTGAACCGATAGAGCTGGAATCCTGAAACTTTGAGTTAGGGTCACTGTGGCGGTGTAGGATTGGGGTATGTAGGAAGTTTTGGAAATTCGTGCTACAGTGTACTAAATTTGGTACAAATTGAATTGTGGATGAACCGATAGAGTTGGAATCCTGAAACTTGGATTTAGGATCACTGTGGGGGTGTAGGATTGGGGTATGTAGGAAGTTTTGGAAATTGGTACTACTATGTACTAAATTTTGTACAATTTGAATTGTGAGTGAACCGATAGATTTGTAATCCTGAAACTTGGATATAGGGTCGCTGTGGGGTTGTAGGGTTAGGGTAAGTTGGAGGTTTTGGAAATTCGTACTACTGTGTACTAAATTTGGTACAATTTGAATTGTGGGTGAACCGATAGAGCTGGAATCCTGAAACTTTGAGTTAGGATCACTTAGGCGGTGTAGGATTGGGGTATGTAGGAAATTTTGGAAATTCGTGCTACAGTGTACTAAATTTGGTACAAATTGAATTGTGGATGAACCGATAGAGTTGGAATCCTGAAACTTGGATTTAGGATCACTGTGGGGGTGTAGGATTGGGGTATGTAGGAAGTTTTGGAAATTGGTACTACTATGTACTAAATTTTGTACAATTTGAATTGTGAGTGAACCGATAGAGTTGGAATCCTGAATCTTGGATATAGGATCACTGT